>NW_017671451.1:54086-77879 GCF_001879085.1 Nicotiana attenuata | reverse complement strand
CCAAATATATTTACATCATTGAATGGGAGCTGGTGCTCCCTAGAGTAGAGTTACCAATGTCTTGACCTACATAATTGTTTACCCTTACAATACAGACAAATACAATTCCTAGGATGTCTGCCCATACTGCTTTGTTTGAAAACGCCGGAGGAATTGTCAAAACTTCCATCCTATCAAAAGCCTTTTTCTCTTCTCCTTCCTTTTGGAGGAGGTCCGCCACCTGATTTTGTTCCCTGAATTCATGCTCCAGTACTGGATTCCCCACTTGCTCCATCAAGGACCTGCATTCATGAATAATAGAGTTAAAACGCAAATTACCCTCATTTATCAATTTGATAACCTGTTCAGAGTCAGCGGAGATTATTAACGGTGTTAGCTTGTGCTGGAGTGCTAGTGTTAGCCCTCGGCAAACGGCAGGATTTCAGCCTCGAGGGCTGTGGTACGGGGTAGGCCTCTCATGTAGCCCATAACCCAGTCGCCCCTGTTATTCCTTACAACCCCCCCCCTCCCCTCCCCAATTCCCCATACTCGAGATATCGGGCATGCTGCCCCATCAATGTTGAGTTTGTATATGCCATTAGGGGGTGGTGTCCATTTGATATGGATCTTCTGAGTATGAGTCTTAACGTTAAGATTCACTGCCACATGAGAGTATTTTGTGGCTCTAGCAATGGTCTGTTTGACTGGGACATTGTTCTTTTTGTTTTCAAAAAGGTCGTTATTCCTAGTTATCCATAGCCCCCAAAAGCAGAATGGTAGCAGTGATTTCTAGGTGATAGCACTGTTGAAATGCATGTTCTTGATTCTGTGCCAAGTGTCTTCCCATTGTGTCATTGAGAAATTAAGGTGTGTGTGGGATAATTCATTGGTACACTCCATTGTTAGAGAGTTCCAGAATGTCTTAGCATTGGTGCATTCGAAGAAGACGTGGTTGATATCTTCCACGGCAGAGGCGCATATGTAGCAGAGAGGGTTGACATTTAATCCTATTTTTTCAAGTGCAAGGCAGTGGGGAGTCTATTTTGTTGCATCATCCAGGTGAAAAAATTGATCTTGTTAGGGACTCTTAGTTTTCAGATCCAGCTTAAGGTATCATCATGGTTAGAAATGGGGGTGGATTCTGAACTAATCAGGTTGTATGCTGATTTTGAGTTGAAAAGCCCATCGCTGGTGAGGTTCCAGATGAGCCGGTCCTCAGTGGTGGAGGATGTGTGAATGAAAGTAGATTGAATCACATGTTTGATGTCTATGGGGATGGGGTAGTGAATGGCATCAAAGTTCCATTCCCCATTGCTGTTGATAGAGTTTATCTTGATGGTAAGGTCATCATTCTGCCAAGGCCCTTGAATAATTTTATTGAGGGGTTGCAGATGTGGGATTCAATTGTTAGAGAGGATATTGACTCTATCCCCTTTGTGGATAATCCATCTAGAGGCTAATCTTCCATCCTTCTTGGATACACTACCAAGTCCTAGTTTTTAGTTTGGCTCTAGTTTGGTTTCCACTATAATGTTTCCCAATCAGGACTCTAGCCTACATGGTGCCATTGTTATTGTAGAGCCTCCAGGCTAGACTGGTCATGCTAGCTTTGTTTTTTATGTGAGTTTGCTGGATTCCCAGGCCCTCACAGCTTTTAGGCTTGGTGATGGTATCCCATTTGATCATATGAAGCTTCCTTTTTTTAGCAGTTGTTCCCCAGATACAATTTCTTTGGATTCTATCTGTCTAGTTAGAGATGTGGAATGGTAGCTTAATGTAGCTCATAGCATGACTGGGAATGCTGCCAAGGCTTTCTTTAGAAAAAGTTGTACGCCCAGCCATGTTCAACATTTTGGTTTTCCAGCCTGCTAGTTTGGAGTTCATACTGTCAAGAACAAATTGGAAGTCTCTGTTGGTGGGCCTTTTATGGAAGATTGGAAAACCCAGGTACTTACCAAAATCTTTATTTTTCCTAATTCCTAACAATGAGCTGCAGGTGTTAGCCCAATCCTAATGGCAGTTTTTTGAGAAGATAACCTTAGATTTCTGGAAGTTGACCTTTTGTCCTAAAGCATTATTAAATTCCTCGAAGGTAGTCAGGATAGCTTCACTGTTCTTTTTTGTAGCTCTTCCAAACAGAGTGAGGTCATCAGCAAAAATAGATGGGAGATTTTAGAGCCATTCCAGCTGATGGTAAATTGGAAGCCATTCCTTTCTTAGAACTGTCTGGTTAATGTCTCTTGAAAGCCTTTCCATGCAGATGATGAAGAGGTAGGGGAGATTGGGTCTCCCTGCCTAATTCCCCTTGTAGGGTTGAAAGGTTCAGTTTGGCCTCCATTGACCAGGATTGATATGGAAGAGGTGGAGATGCAGGAGATGATCAAATTTGTTAGCTTAATAGGGAAGTTGAAGAAAAGGAGGGAATCTCTGATGAAAGACCACTCAAGTCTGTCAAATGCTTTTTCAAGATCAATTTTGAGGATCATGTTTGCATTTTCCCCTTTTATCTTTTGGAAAAGGGTGATATACTCCTGAACAATAATGGCATTATCTGGGGGTAGCTTTGGGTGGCCTAGTGGGTTTGCCATCTGTGTTTTGAGAAGGTGACTGTGCGCCACTCAGAGATCTAATCCTTTGGGTTGCCCTCGCCGTTGATGTCGGCGGTGAGCTTTCCTTGAGTGACTGTTGTTCGAAATTCGCAGCTTCTCAGGGTATGACCAATTCTCCCACACCCTATACAGAGAATCCCTTCCCCTTCGTAAACTAGTGCCTGATTGTGGGTGCCAATAATGACACTTGTTGTCACCGGAATATCTAGAGGAACCTGGACATAAATTCTTACATATCTTCCTCTTAGGGTGGAGGAAGTGCAGGTATCAATGTTCAGGAGCTTGCCCACTCTGTTGCCTACTTGTTCTAGGATGGATGTGTCATAGAATTCCGTTGGAAATTGTGGGAGTCTGATCTAAAACCGCCGTTATGGCAAGCTTGGATGCTGCCAGAACAAAATTTGGTTCCCATCTGCGGATTGACAGGAAGTGCCCTGCCACAAACCAAGGGCTCTCGCTTAGAACTTTACTCATTCTCTTCTCTGTATTGAATTTTGCGATGAAGAACTCCCATCCTAGGTCAATTAGGGTAGGGGGTTCTTCTAGTTTCCATAGATTAGAGAGTTTGGCCTTGAGTAGGTGATGTGGGTTTTTCCCCCAAAAAGTTTGATGATCAAGGAGTGTTTCCAGGGTTTATATAGTCTAGTTTGTCCTCGCTAGACAAAGGGATCGGTATGTTTCCCGGATTTAGTTCGAAAGCTTGTGTAACGCCCTTGATTGAAGCAGGTCATAGCTTGAAGAGGACGTAAGATTCTTGTCCAGTAGGACTTTTTTGATGGAGATTGGTTCTGATTTGTCTTCCTCCATTGCATTGGTTGACAACGTTTATAGTATATCTGGAGGTTCCGGTGATTTTTCGATGGGGGGAGGGGTCGCTGGAGGGAGGTGGGGATGTGGCCATTCCTGATTGGCTGGGGGTTAGTGTTTAGTTGGAGAGATATTGGTCTTTCTCTCTCTTCTTGGTTATCTTTAGTTCACAAAAACTTAGTGAAAATTTTCCTTACGTAATTGTATGCAGCGGTCGGTGTAGTATATTGGTTTTCAATCTGGTGTCGGAGCTAGGGTCATGAATTCGAGTTCGAGGAAAACTATATTGTGTGTCAAGTGTTGGCGAGTTGTTGCGTAACGCCAACATCTTGTCAATGGCAAGATCCAAGTGACAAGGGTAGGGAATGACCTGGATTGGAATATTAATGGTCGAACATGATGTTTGCTAGATGGATTTGATTACGAATAAAATTGCGCATTTGCTATACTTATAGGTTTTGGCACGATGGTAAGCTTGTGATGCGTGTGTGAAAAATAATTAATTGTTTAACAAATACTGAATTCTGAATCCATTATTTTAAAAGTACAATGAAATCTTCCGTATTAAGAACCTTAAGGTTGAATCCGTCATATTTAAATTTTAAATCAACATCTGGTTGTATGTATATATATTTTCTAAAATATTTTCCGGTCGGAAAAGAAAGATACAAATTATAAAAGTTTTAAAAACTGCAGTGTAAAGTCTGTAACAAAGAAAATTGAGGGAATATAATCCCATTAAGAAGACTTGCCTAAGGGTGTTAAACGGGCCGGGTCAACCCGTTTTCGGACCAGCCCGGACCAGTACATAGGGGGCCGGGTGGGCTGGGTTACTGGGGTTAGGGGTTGGTCCGTTCGCTTTCATTCATTCGGTTAACCGGACCGGTCAAACCCGGTCAACCAAAATCCCTGTAGAACCGGATAACCGGCCCGGCCCAGACCGGTTTAACGGCTAGATTTCAATTTTTTTTTAAGGTTGAAGAACGTTGGCAACGGTCAGCTGCCTTATTGTCATTACCCAACGTTATTATTGCACAAATAGCCCTCTTTTGGGCAATTTTTTTTATAAAATAACACTTTTTCTATTACTAATTTAGCCCTTTGAAAAACAATAAATACCCCCCCCTCTTCATTTCTTCAGTCATCTCTCATTTCTCAAACTCATGTTCTCAATTCAAGTTAAATCATGCCCCGTACTTCTAGAGTGCGCTCATATGTTTGGGAACACTTTAGGTGGTAGAAGAAAATGAAGATGTTCACAAAGTAAAGTGCAAGAACTGTGGTCTAGTTTTAAATCTTCGTCTAAAGTGGGTGGGCACAGGCTGTTTAAGGAGGCATATGAAGAGTTGTCTTGAGCGTCCTCCAGAAATTCGTATTAAAGTTGATTTGAGATAATTTGTGTTATTATTAGATGTATTTATGCTTAATGTTTTAGTTTCTAAGATTAATTTGAAGTATTATTATGAAAATTTAGTTTTACTCTTTTTTCGTTAATTTACTTGTTGTTAAATGCAAACTTCAATTTGTAAGTTTGAAATAAAAAAAGCACTTGCAAATTATAAGTGCAATTTTTTTTCCATCTTCATTGTATTCTATTANTTTTTTCCATCTTCATTGTATTCTTTATATTTTTACTTTATATTAATATAAATTACAATAGTTATACAAAATACAAAAAAAAAAAAAAACACACTAACCCGGCCCTGCCCGGCCCCTTGGACCCGTAACCCCTACGGTTTATTTTTTACCCGGATGGACCCGGACCCATTAAGCCCGGTAAGCCCTAACCCGAACCTGCCTGGATTGAAACCCGGCCGGTTTCATTTTTTCCCAACCCGGACCGGCCCGGCCCACCCGTTTAACACCCTTAGACTTGCCTCTATCAACATGCTTGCCTTTCACCAAACTAATTCGCGGATTAAACCACAAAAAGAAAAAAGAAATCAAAAAAAGAGAGAAAAAGAAAAAGCACTTAACGCCTCCCTTCCCGTCCCTGTTATTTAAGAAGTAACTATTCGAACTTTATTTAGCCACTATTATTAGAGTTGAACTTTTTTCGGTGTCCCCAGTTAACACTTCAATTATCAATGTTATAAACTGATGAGAGTACAGTCATTTAATTCCGAAGGGAAATTTTTAAAATTTTGGTCCATAAAATCACAATAATCCAACAAAATTGAGTACTTAGTTACTGGTAAGGTATGATGACATTTAACAAATAATGTATCTATATCTATCTATCTTAATACTATATTAAAAGTATAAAGACCCTTAACGAAATGTCGTTTGTTTTTTTATCCTTTAAAAATAAATTTTATACTGGACAAAATAGTAAGTTAAGCTACTCTCCTAATTTTTAGATTTTGAAATCAATTAAAAAACTTTACCGTATAAAAATTCTTACTTACCTTATTTGATTCAAACTGAATTAAAAGAACGAAATTTTTGTTCTTTTTCCCTTTCAAGCGCTTGGTGCTCGAAGTCTTTTGCCGGCAACTTCTTGTAGTTTGCCACAATTTTTGCGGAGTTCAACTATTGTTTTCCCTCATATTCTTAGTACTTTACTAATTTTTGTTTTCCTTTATTTTGTTATTATTTAAAAGTTTAATAATATAAAGAAAAGTACTTTTATTTTCCTTCATAATTACAACCAAATATTTTAAAATTGGGATGAGCTAATATAAAAATCTGAAAAGGTAAAGAATCATTCTTTTAGTGTTTAAAAGAAATAGTTACTTTTTTATTTAACTAATTAGCAAAAGAATTTAATTCAGTTGAATTATGTCTTATGTCCTAATATTTAGGAGTTTAAAATTATTCAAGATTAAAAAAATTCATTATGATATATCCGTAAATGCGATAATAATCTATTTACGTATGACTTTCTAGATATATTCCAATATATGAGGTGTTTGATATCAAAGATAATAAAACATGAGTAATAATGATGCATTCTTTGAAGCTACATGATATTTGGTTGGTTGCGATAGTAAAAAAAAAATATAGAATTAATCTCTCAAAAAGTTATATCATCTTATCATTTAACTTTCACAATATATATATATATATATNTGTAGTCCGTGTGCGAGCTGGCACGAGATTCGAGGGACTACTGAGCCGATGGGAGTTGAAACTGCTCTGCCTCGAACTGATGAGTTTGGAGGGGGTAACATCGGCCGAAGTCCCCGGTACCAAAAAGAGCCAAAGAAGCTTCATCTCAAAGTGGGAAGGCCATCGAGGAAGACGTTTAATTGTATAGGAGTTACGCGAAATTGTAAAAGTTGTTGCAATAAAAATTGAAGTTGAAAGATAGAAGGCAAAAAACGTATCAAGAAGACCCAAGAGAGAAAAGGAAACAACGAAGACCTAATAACTTATAAAAAATTAAAACTGAAAAGTAAAATATTATTCTTTAAATAGTATAAGTTCTAACTCTTTTTTGTGCAACAATTATAATTTTGTGTTAATACGAAGCAACTTGTATTGACACATTATTTAATATTTAGTTCAAAATTTTTGGTCGTAACTATTTCAATCCGATTAAAACACAATATTAATATTATTTATATGATGAAAAATATAGTTTATCAACAATTTTTTTTATTATTGACGCAATAAATATGTGCAACACACGTACACTAAGACTAGTGAGATTTAAATAAGGATAGGATAATTTGCGATCTTTCAACAGCAAGAAGTATAACAATCCTGGATAGTACCATTCAATTAATTAAGTCAATTTAAGATTAAAAAGAGAAAACAAATAGAGGGTTTCAGTTTAATTTCTACCACACCATGAGTTGCCGTCTTGTTTTAATTGGTTAATTAGTATTTCCAACTGATTCAAAAGCGAATCAACTTCATCTCCGAACACAATATATCAATAAACCATATATGTAGCTTTCAATTTTTTAATTTTTGGTTGCTCAGAATTTTTATGTATGTTTACCCTGAAATTCGAGTAACAATTAAACTTATATTGTGGTTTTAAGGATATGTGATTCAATCCAATGTCAATTGATAAACGAGGAATTAAATAGATAAATTAGAGAATAAAATAAATCAAACCAGTATGCAAGCCAAATCTCGACCTCGAGGTGTGATAATAGGAATAACAAATGATAAGCAACTCTAATGAACAGTAAGCGAAATAGCAAGAAAGAAATGAATGTATATTTTCTAATCAGTCAATAATGTATCTCTTTACAAATGATGGGGATCCCTCTTTATATAATAGGGGAGTCCTAAATAAGGTACACTTCTAATTATAGTAGGAAATCATATTAACATCTAATTAACTGCTGTAGACAGATCTGTTCGGAGATTCACGCCACGATCTTCGGTCCATTGCGGATATCTCGCCCTTTCCGTTACTGAGTTATACCGGCATCATTTTGAAGTATGCCCCCTTTGTGCTCGATTAGTGATGCCAACCTCGATCTTGGAAAGAAACTTCGATCCCGGACTCGACGTCCTGGCCTTTCGACGTGGCATCTTTTTCTCCATCGAAGGACGAAATCGGGTAGCCCCGATTTCCATCGTATACAGATAGTCCCCTCGTTTCTTAGTGTAAAATGATAAGAAACGACTTGAGCCTCGATTTTCTGGAGACCCCGATAATGACGTCATCCCCGTGACATAAGCGGTCAAGGTAACCGAAACGTCCCATCGGTACAGTTCCCCGAATCATTAATGACTGTCAATGGGTGGTCGGTCACTAGCGCCACCGAACCGTCGCCGTGAATCTATAAATACAGGTTCTTTATTTGAATCAAAACTTTACTTCCACCTTTACCAAGTTTTTCTAAGTCTTTTCCTCCTTCCATCTCTTATTTTTCACCACCCATTGAGTCAACTTAATTAGTACAAAAACACCAATTTTCATCTCTTTCCGCTTTCTTCTACCTGAATCAATGGAGAAAACCTTCAAGACTGTTCCACAAAAGGAGAAAGCTTCCTCCTCTTTTTCCCGGCCGGCTGGTGACAAAACATCGGTGGAACCGCTCCCTCACGAGTACGTTCCCGGCCCTTGTGTTTTAAAAAATGACTTCAAAGTCGAGAACCCTCCGTCGGTCCCTGGCCGATGTGAACACGCATCGAGGTATATTTGCTCGATAACGGCGAAACAGCTCGAGGCTGTGAAGAAAGACTGCAACTGGGGGGCCGAGGTCGTGGTACAAATCCCTTCTCCCGAAGAGAGTATCACCATTCATGTGGAGGGGTTTCTAAGTGTCTACACTTACCCCTTCACATTGGGTCCTCTTGACCCAATTATCGTTGACTTTTGCAAGACGTATCAGGTTACCGTCGGCCAGGTGCATACCTCGTTCTGGCGCATAGTGATCATGCTCCGCTTCTTCTCTGGCAAAGCCAAGGGGTTGGAATTCACTCTCAGCCACCTCATTCGGTTGTATCGACCTCGGCTTTTTCGAGGATTAATCAAGATCCAATGCCGATCAACGAAGTCCTTTCTTGCAAGCATCGATGAGGACAAGGACCGAGGTTGGATGAGCCGGTTCGCGGGTAAGGACTTCCGACCTCATCCAAGAGGAGAAACTGTCGTTCCCCGAGAAGTAAAACCCCTATCGTAAGTAACGTGTTACCCATTAATCTTCGTACTCTATTTTTTTGCTTTATGTAATACTTTCATCTGTTATGCAGCGGTTGCGTGGATGCCTCACGCGATCCCCGACCTCGAGGACTGGGTTCGAAAGCGGGCTGCGACTTCCTCCCATGCCGAGCGCTGCTGGCGTGACTTGGCAAGGGGCAGGTAGGAGGCCAAGAATCATGGTAAGTTTATCCTACAAGCCTCTGATGACCTCTTCTGTAACGTTTCTCTTTGTTAACACTTGACCCCTTTTTAGGCAGGCCTCGTGGATGTTGTTGAGATGAGGCCGGCCTCGCCTGGGGAAGAGGTGGCTCCCAAACCGGCTAAGGACAAGAAAAGGAAAAGGGCTTCACCTTCCAATACCCCGAAGCCTAAGAAGAGTAAGGCTCGTAAGTCGAAGGACGACTTCGCCGCTCTATCTGCTGACGTAGACCAAAAGCTACGAGATGAAAAAGGGGAGGGGGAATATGCTGGTTGTGAGCTAGTGCCTCGAAAGAGGGGGAGCGTCGAAGCTTCAACAGTGGCTAGGCTGGTGGTGGTCGAGGAGGCTCACCCTTGGACCGAGGAGATCTCGGAAGGTGCTCCGAATAAAGTCCCCGAGTCATCGGGGGTCGAAGATATTTCCTGTCGTGATGGACAATCGGCGAGTGTGCCCGTAGGGTCCGGTTCTAGGGCTTTTCGAAAGAGAGAGAGCGCCCCAAGTGACTTTCTTGCAACAATCAATATTGATGATTCGCTTCCCGACCCTGAATTTTCTGAAGGGCAATTTCGGGAGGCTGAATCTATGAAGACCCCCGATGTGGGAACGACCCACGATGGGGAAGACATATTTCACGGCTGCCTTGCGGGGGTCGATGATGTTTTCGGCCTAGAAGCGGCGATCGCTTTTTATGAGTCCCATCGTCTCCTGAACCAGGTAAATTTCATCCCCTGTTATCATGTTTGCTTTTATTTCCTTCTATCTGAAATTTACATGGTTCCCTCCAGGAGAGAGACGCCCTCAAATGCCTCCATGTGAAGAAAGAAGAGGAGATCAGGGACCTCCGAGTAGACTTGGCCCAGGATCGTAAGGAAGAGGCCAAGCTGTATGAGCGGTAACTATCCTTTTGAAAGAGTACGGTCTCAACTCAACTGTGGAAGTTAATACTTCAATATCTCAGTTGTAGCAAAAGCTGGAAAGAATCGAGCTGCTCTGAGGGGAAGTCGATCAGATCAAAGCTGACTGTGATCGATGGAAGGAGAACATGGACCGCCTTGCTGTGGAGAAAGAGGCTATCTTGGCCAAACTGTCATCGGCCGAGGTCCAACTTCGGAGCATTAAAGAGAAAAGCCTCAGCCCAGGCCAAAAGGATCGAGGAGCTTGAAGCCGAGCTTGCTGAGGCTAAGGCGGAGGTCAAGAAGACGAAGATCACGGCTTACAAGTCCATAGCCGTTTACCTGGCCGACGCTGAGGCTGCTCAAACGTAGCTAAGGGAGGCTTCTAATTAAGAGCGACGGAGCAATGATTTGGCAAAATGCCAATTCCGGAGGGAGACCCTCGAGGAAATTCATGCTCGAGGTTTCGACCTCTCTAAAGAGATAGCTCAAGCTAAGGTGTTTGAAGCTGATGCCAGGTTGCTTGTCTCCTCCGATGATGACGATGACAACGAAGGCATCCAAGGCGGGTCTGATAACGAAGAGGGGCCTGAAGGAGAAGCTGCCCTTGAGGGAGAAAACAACCCCGGGCATAGTTAGGATTTTTTTTGTAAGACCCCTATCGGTCTCTTGTACATATCCTTCTTCATCAATATATAAAGGAAATTTTCCCTTTCGAATGCCTTCTCAATTTTTATCTTCAAACACATTTTTTGCCTTGTAAAACTTTAGCACAATCTTACGGTGCATTCGAGATTTTGGTTTTGGGTGGCTTCCTCGAAGTCACCACAGTCGAGTTCGAATAAGGTTCGAACTTGAAGCATAGGCCCTTTAGGGTTTGTGTCGAATAATGATGAATCCCCGAGCCATAGTCAAGTCAGTTTTTGTTAGGGCTCGAAATAGTCGAATCCGTAGGTTCGGATGGAGCAAGAACAAGATCTCGAACTCTAAGTGTACTAGCCCTTAGGCTCTTTAGATTTGGCCAATATTTCCTCTAAAATATGGCTATTATTCCCCTCTATCGGCTTAAAATACTTAGTAAAATTTTCTTTATTACATAGCATGTATTTTTTACCCATTGGGTTTTTTGGGGGTTCGATGTTGATTAAAACCCTTCTGCTTTTTGTGCTTTAGCACATTTGTGTTAAGATAATTCAATACCTCTTAAGGTTTTTAGAGGTCTGATTTTATCGAAGCCCTTTTGATTATTTGCAAAGGGTAACCTTTTTTAACCGATTTTTCAAAGAATACGAAGGCCTATTTTTATTGCAGGATTCGGACGTCTCCGAGCCGCATTAATTTGGCCATAACTTTTGGGTATGCCTCTTGGGCTTATTCCCCAATAACACTTCGAACTTGTTCGAAGTGTTAGTCCCCGAGAATGATGGCCTTAGCCTATAGTTCGAGGGGTGCCTCTTTGAGGTCTTATGAATTCGAGTTTAGATAACTCGAATATGTCGATCGTCGACGACAGTCCCCGTGTGTTCGAGGCATATTTGCTCCTGGCTCTTGAGCCGTTTCTCATAAAATCATAAGTATGGAGCTCGTATATTCGAAAATTTTCTTTGAGACACAAGATGTTTGGTATAGAAAGAATGCTTCTTTGAATGATTTATAAGTACGTACATGTTTTTCCAGTGGGACTCGAATAACCTATATGGACACGGTTCATTTGATCGTTTGGCCCATTACAAAGTTTCTCTATCGAGACCCTTTGACATGAAGTACTTTCCTCGAAAATATAACATCCATAGGTGATGCCCCCCCAATATTCGAGGTTGATTGTAAAGAAGCCTTGGATACTATTGAATCTCTTATAGGTAGCACATAATTGTTGCCTCGTTAAAAACCTCGCTGGAAAAATCCATTTCGGATAAAAACCGATCTAAGGGAAAAAGAGTGCAACGCATACTTTAAAACCTAAGGTCCTCGTGTTGAAGAGTTTCTCGACGTCTTCGATCGAACACCTACAATAAGTTAGTATCAAATACGAATGGAAAGGGGATGAGTCATATCTTAGCAATAATACCATTGGAGGAATGATATATTCCAATTGTTTGGCAATTGTTCGCCCTCCATTGTGGCAAGTTTGTAAGATCCCTTTCCAATGACATCGAGGACCCGATATGGTCCTTCCCTATTTGGGCCCAGTTTCCCTTTGTTCGGATCTCGAGTATTGAGGGTGACTTTCCTCAGAACTAAGTCCCCGATTCCGAAGTGGCGACGGTTGGTTCTTCTATTATAACATCTCTCGATTCTTTGCTTTTGCGCATCCATCCAAACGAGTGCAGCTTCTCATTTTTCATCCAATAGTTCGAGGATAGTATTCATAGCCTCGTGATTTGATTCTTCCGTTGTATGCCGAAACCTGGTGCTAGGTTCCCCTACTTCGACGGGAATCAAGGCCTCTGAGCCATATACTAAGGAGAACGGGGTTGTCCCCGTACTGGACTTTGATGTTGTTCGATATGCCCAAAGGACTTCGGGTAAAATTTCTCTCCACTTTCCCTTGGCGTCGTTCAACCTTTTCTTTAAGTTTTGAGCGATAGTCTTGTTCGTTGATTCGGCCTGTCCGTTTCCAGTCGAATGATACGGCGTTGATAATATCCTTTTTATTTTGTGGTCCTCGAGGAATATCGTTACCTTGCTGCCGATAAATTGTTTTCCATTGTCACATACTATTTTGGCGGGTATCCCAAACCGACATACGATGTGATCCCAGATGAAGTCTATAACCTCTTTCTCTCTCACTTTCTTGAACACCTGTGCTTCAACCCATTTAGAGAAATAGTCAGTCATAAATAAAATGAATTTAGCTTTACTTGGGGCCGTTGGTAGAGGGCCGACAATATCCATCCCCCATTTCATGAATGACCACGGGGATAAGACTGAATGGAGTTGTTCTCCGGGCTGATGGATCATCGGTGCGAACCTTTGACATTTATCACATTTTCGAACAAACTCCTTAGTGTCTTTTTCCATGCTATCCCAGTAGTATCCTGCTCTATCGATCTTGTGAATCAGTGATTCGTCGCCGGAATGGTTCCCACAAGTGCCTTCATGGACCTCTCGTAAAACATAATCGGTGTCTACTGGTCCCAAACATACTGCCAACGGTCCATGAACGTCCTTTTGTATAATGTTCCATCTTCATCCAATGTGAATCGAGCAGCTTTGGTTCGTAGGGCCCTCGACTCTTTAGGGTCTGATGGGAGCTTTCAGTTCTTCAAGTATTCAATATATTTATTCCTCCAATCCTAGGTTAAGCTTGTAGAGTTTATCTTGGCATGACCTTCCTCGACCACAGATCTCGAGAGTTGAACGACAATCCCCTAGCTGATCTCATCTTCCTCGATCGATGACCCCAGACGAGTGCATCGGCCTCACTGTTTTGTTCTCGAGGTACATGCTGTAAAGTCCATTCCTTGAAACAGTGCAAAGTTACCTGCAACTTGTCCAAATACCTTTGCATTCTATCCTCTTGAACTTCGAAGGTTTTGTTTACCTGGTTCACCACCAGTAAAGAGTCACACTTGGCTTCACTGACTTCTGCTCCCAAGCTTTTAACTTGCCGAGACCTGCAATCATGGCCTCGTACTTGGCCTCATTGTTAGTCAACCTAGAAGTTTTGATAGATTGCCTAATAGTGCTACCCGTGGGCGGCTTCAAAATGATGCCTAGCCCGGACCCCTTCATATTCGGAGCGCCGTATGTGAAAAGGGTCCATACCCCAATGACGTGCCTGATTTTAACAAAAGTTCTTTTTCAACTTTAGGTATGAGGGTTGGTGTATCGGCCACGAAGTCCGCCAAAATTTGATACTTGATGGTCGTTCGGGGTTGATACTCGAAGTCGTACCCACTGAGTTTGACGACCCATTTGGCCAATCGGCCCAATAGTTTGGGCTTGTGCAAAATATTACGAAGCGGGTAAGTGGTTACCACACATATGGGGTGACATCGAAAGTATGGTTTTAACTTTCTAGAGGCGCTTATCAGTGCAAGTGCCAATTTCTCTAAGTGTGAATATCTAGTTTCTGCTTCTCCTAAGGTTCGACTTACATAATAAATGAGAAATTGCGTACCTTGCTCTTCTCGAACCAGGACACCACTTACCACGATTTCCAATACTTCCACGTATAAGTAAAGTTTCTCATCTACCTTTGGAGTGTGAGGAAGTGGTGGGCTCGATAGGTATCACTTTAATTCCCCTAATGCCTGTTGGCATTACAGAGTCCAGGCGAAATCGTTCTTCTTTTTGAGAAGAGAGAAAAATCCGTGACTTCGATCCGACGACCTTGAGATGAATCGGCCTAAAGCAGATATCCGTCCAGTTAGCCTCTGCATAGCTTTTACACTGTCCACGATGGTGATGTCTTCGATGGCCTTGATTTTATCGGGGTTGATCTCGATTCCTTGATTTGATACCATGAAGCCCAGGAATTTGCTAGAACCGACCCCGAAAGCACATTTCTCGGGGTTGAGCTTCATGTTATATTTCTTCAAAATCTCGAACGTTTCCTGCAAATGAGCCAAATGGTCCTCTGCGCGCAGGGACTTAACTAATATGTCAGCAATATAAACTTCCATTGACTTACCTATTTGTTCTTTGAACATTTTATTTACTAGGCGTTGGTAAGTAGCTCCAACATTTTTTAGCCCGAAGGGCATTACATTATAACAATATGTTCCATACTTGGTGATAAATGAAGTCTTTTCCTGGTCTTCTGGGTTTATTTAAATTTAATTATACCCGGAATATGCATCGAGAAAGGTAAGGAACTCGTTGCCGGCCGTGGCGTTGATCATGCGATCGATGTTAGGCAGTAGAAAAGAATTGTTGGGACATGCCTTGTTTAAATCTTTATAATCTACACACATTCTAAGTTTGTTCCCTTTTTTAGGGACCACGACTACATTGGCTAACCATTCAGGATATTTCACCTCCCGAATGGACCCTATTTTGAGAAGTTTAGTTACCTCGTCCTTTATGAATGCGTGCTTTACCTTGGACTGGGTCCTTCTTTTTTGTTTCACCGATTTGAACCCAGGGTCAAGGCTTAGACGATGCGATGTTATCTCCGGTGGGATCCCTGTCATGTCTAAATGGGACCAAGCAAAATAATATATGTTATCAATAAGAAATTGAATAAGCTTTTTCCTGAGTTCGGGGGTTAATCCCGTTCCCAGGTATACCTTTCGATCGGATAGGTACTCGATCAATATAACCTGTTCCAGCTCTTCGACCGTTGATTTGGTGGCGTCAGAATCTTTGATCCTTCCGATTGCCGATACAATGCCCGATGCGTCGATGCTAAAGTTATAGTCCGATAACCGAGGTGCCTCTGTGGGATTGGCATGCTTATCAAAGCCACTTTTGCTCATAAGTCCCCGAGAATTCTGTCCTCGATCACTTCTTCGATCCTCCCGAGCGGAATTGCCTCCTGAATTGTTCCTTCGATCTGCGGTATATGGTTGATATCATTCTCTTTTTGACCTTGGATCCCTGTTGACGTCCCTCTGGGTTTTAACTGCCAACCTGTTTGGATGTACTGAACTGGAGGGGGCTCCTAATTAGTCGTCCTCGACCCTAATCTTCGATTGATATCGATTGTGCACATCTGCCCAAGTTACATCTAGATATTCGACCAAATTTTGTTTCAACTGACGTGATGCTATCGAACTCCGCTCGTTCAACCTTGGGTGAAAGCTTGAACGGCCCAATCATCTGTGACCGGTGGCAACTCCATGCATTCCATTTGAAATCGGGATACGAACTCCCTCAGCATTTCGTTATCCTTTTGTCTTATCTTGAGAAGGTCTGATTTTCTTGTTGCGACCTTTATGGCCCCGGCGTGTGCCTTTACGAAAGAATCTGCTAACATGGCAAATGAGTTGATGGAATTTGGTGGCAGGTTGTGATACCAAATCATTGCTCCCTTTGATAAAGTTTCCCCAAATATTTTCAACAAAACGGACTCAATCTCATCATCTTCTAAGTCATTTCCCTTTATTCCGCACGTGTACGAAGTGATGTGTTCATTAGGATAGGTGGTCCCGTTGTACTTAGGTATGTCCGGCATACGAAAGTTCTTAGGAATGGGCTTCGGAGCCGAACTTTGAGGAAAAGGCTTTTGCACGAACTTTTTCGAATCCAAACCTTTTAGGATCGGGGGTGCCCCCGGTATCTGATCAACTCGGGAGTTGTATGTTTCCACTTTTAATCATTATCTTCGATTTTCTTCTCTCCTGACTCAATTCTTTTGGTGAGCTCCTCGAGCATTTTTATTATTGCAGGATCAGTCCCTGACTCGTTACCATTCGGCCTTTCTGGCACTGGCTCGGTACGATGAGTAATTTCTGGCTCGACCCCACTTGGAGTCCTATGTTGATTTTGCAACTGAGCAATAGCGTCATGCTGAGCCTGTAGCATCTCGAATATCACCTGGAGACTAGCTCCCCCGTCTCCTTTACCCTGTGTACCTTGACCACCAGATCGGCCTTCCTTGCGCACACTCCCTTCGGGGTCCGCGCCTAGGTTCGCATTTAGAGCAACGTGCGAACTGACATCGACTGGATCGGCAACCGGTGCTCCCCCGAGATTAGTCGTTGGCACCCCGACTCCTGGAGCAATTACAGTGTCGTTTTCCCCGTGAAATCCGATACCATCATCACCATGTATGGGTGCGTTTTGTGAGTTTGACATGTTTTAACTTGAGAGCAAGAAATGCTTGACAAGATTAAGCGTGAAATAACGTGTGTTATCAGAATCAGTACTGAACAATCACTATTATCCTTACCCCCACGGTGGGCGCCAAACTGTTTACCTTAAAATTCGAGTAACAATTAAACTTATATTGTGGCTTTAAGGATATGTGATTCAATCCAATACCAATTGATAAACGAGGAACTAAATAGATAAATTAGAGAATAAAATAAATCAAACCAGTATGCAAGCCAAATCTCGACCTTGACCTGTGGTAGTCTCGAGGTGTGATAATAGGAATAGCAAATGATAAGCAACTCTAATGAACAGTAAGCGAAACAACAAGAAAGTAATGAACATATATTTTCTTATCAGCCAACAATGTATCTTTACAAATGATGGGGATCCCTCTTTATATAATAGGGGAGTTCTAAATAATGTACACTTCTAATTATAGTAGGAAATTATATTAACATCTAATTAACCGTTGTTCGCTGTAGACCGATTCGTTCCGAGATTCACGCCACGCTCTTCGGTCCATTGCATTTTTCATAAGCGGTTCACTCTTTTTAGCAATAGGCCTGTAACAGTCAAAAAACAAATTGTGGAGCCAAGAGAGTTCGAACCCAAGACCTCTCACATCAAATTTGAAGCTGTCAACCACTAGACTATTGAGCTATTTTGATGCAAGTGGTGTCACTTTTAATGATTTTATCTTGTATTTCTGTTTTACTTATTATTTTTATATACATATATAATATAATTTTTCGACGAAGCGGTGTCCCGTGACAGCGCTTGGGTCCATGGAAAGAAATCGATCCCGGACTCGACGTCCTGGCCTTTCGACGTGGTATCTTTTTCTCCGTCGAAAGATGAAATCGGGTAGCCCCGATTTCCACATCTATATATGGAGATGGCTGAAATTTGCTATTTGATCACAACATTTAATGTACTACGTACCATTGACTATGAAGCAGGAAACCTGCAAAATCTTAGGAAATTAAATATGGCTTGATTCTTACTTAATGTTTTTCCCATAAATACCCGCACGCTTTGATTTCATACCTTTCTCAATATGGTCTTCAATTGGAAAACACAGCTATATAAATTGCTTATCACAGCACAACTTATGAAGCAAAAACACTAATTTGACCATACAAAATGGCAGTCTCATATAACTCTGCTATACTTCTTCTAGTTTCTCTACTATCAATCTCCTTCACGTTAACAATCGTGAAAGCCGATCTGATAGGCGAAGTTTGCTCCAAAGCACAAAACCCCGCTCTATGTTTATCGGCTTTAAATGCGGACCCTCGATCCAAAGGTGCAAATCTGGAAGGTTTAGCGACTATTTCAATAGATATATCACAAAAGAATGCACAGACCGTGCGTGATCTTGTTAATACGTTGCTTAAACAGGCGACGGATCCAAAATTAAAGACGCGATACGATTCGTGTTTAGAGAATTATAATGACACTGTTGATGATCTTGGAGAATTGCCAGGGTTTTTGAAGTCCAAAGACTATCTCGGTTTGAATGTTCATGCTTCCGCTGCTTTTGATGGTCCTACTACGTGCGATGACAATTTTTCAGAAACACCACCCGCTGAATCGCCACAACTCAAAGATGCAAGTGACAAACTTCAAGGACTTATCGATATTATTTTGGTTATTAGCAATCTATTGAAAGGGTAATTGATATGTAGCAATTTATGTTTTATGCTAGGTATTGTGATCGACTTGAAATATATATATATATATATATATATATATATATATATATATATATATATATATGAAAGTTATTACGTAATTAGTCATAAAACCATAGGTATGTTTCTCTTTACGAGTTTAGTCCAAGCACTCACATTTGTTTTAATAACAACTAGACGTCTTATATATGTCTTATTTTTAGTCAAACATTTTAAAATTGTATCTTACTCATTTTTCTTTTCTTTTTCTACTTTTTTTTGGTGGGGGGCAAGGGGGCGGGGTATATAAACACCGAGACTAGATAATTCAAAACCTTCAAAATGTTATGGTGTTTTTATTAATGAATGTAGCATTAAAATTTCGCCATGTTAGTTTACTAAAGAAATATATCGGCCTTTACCAAAAATGAAAACAATAAATTGAAGAAACCAAATAAAACAGCTACACGACGTTGAATCCTTACAATACCTTTAACAGAAGAACCAAAAGATTGAAAAAAGAAGCTCGCTTAAAATCTTTGGAGTGAAAACCATCAGTTTATGGTCAGATGATATATGCTATTCTTTTCCTTTTAAATATTGTGATTTCTGTCATATCTTAAATTAAGATTAGTAAAATCGGATCCAACTCCCCTCCATTTCTTAATTTCTCCATTTCTCCAAGTTCCTACTTGGATTGGAGACACTTGGCATGGTTAAAAATCAATGGATGAGATTAATTGAATAAAATAAAGGCCTAACATTAGTTAAAATATTTAATTCCTTCTTTTATTCATTCTCAAATAATATCTTTTGCAATCCCATAATTATAGCTACACATTATCTAGGATTCCTTCTCTCTTTCTTGTAATAATTTTTTTTTTCTTCTGTGAATTAATTTTTTTTCAATTCTACAAAATCTTCCATTCTCATTAAAATTAAAAAAAATACTAAAAGTAAGTTCCGATGTTAACGAGCTATGTGGGTTTCCTAAAATCTTGGTACATTTTGATTGTGTGAAGAACATGTTTGGCTCCTGAATGAAAATCTTGATCAAAAGAAAAAAAATTATGATACTTTTCGGTTTACTTCTTTGGCAATGCTGATGCTTTTACACGGCTAAAGTTGAAGAAAGTTTGAACTAAAATTGGTGCAAGATTGGAGCTTACTTCTTTTATTGTATCGTTCTTTAATTATTATCAAAGTTGGAACTTACTTCTAATACTTCTTATTTTTAATAAGAATGGAAGATTTTGTAGAACTGAAAAAAAAAAATTAACTCACAGAAAGAAAATCACTACAAGAAAGAGAGAAGGAATCTTAGATAATGTTAGCTTTAATTCCATGCTTATCCTAATGGTTGCAAAATATGAACATAAAAAATACAGCTACTATCGGTTGGAGAATTAATAGGCCCCGTTTGGCCAAGAGTTTTCCCAAAATAAATTTGGGATTTATTATCAAAACTCATGTTTGGCCATAAATTTTGCTCATATTTTGGCCAAATCCCAAATCCCAAATTTCAAATCCCAAAATTAGCTATTGAGCTGATTTTGGGCCAAAATCCCAAAACTTGGGAATTATATACTGTCACGACCCGAATTTTCCACCATCGGGAGTCGTGATGGCGCCTACTCGTAGTAGCCTGCCAACCCCAAGAAACTCCGAATCTCTGTAGCTGATGCTGGTCTAGGCCAGTTCTTGACTGCCTCAATCTTCTTCGGGTCCACCTGAATACCTTCTGCTGATAAAACGTGACCCAGGAATGCAACTGAGCTCAGCCAGAACTCACACTTGGAGAACTTGGCATATAACTGACTATCCCTCAGAGTCTGAAGAACCACTCTAAGGTGCTGCTCGTGCTCCTCCTGGCTACGGGAGTACACCAAAATATTGTCGATAAAGACTATCACGAACATGTCCAAATATGGCCTGAACACTCGGTTCATCAACTCCATAAATGCTGCTGGGGCATTGGTCAACCCAAATGACATGACCAAGAACTCATAATGCCCATACCGAGTACGGAAAGCTGTCTTAGGGACATCGGATGCTCTAATCCTCAACTGATGGTAGCCAGATCGCAAGTCAATCTTGGAGAATACCCTGGCACCCTGAAGCTTGTCGAACAAATTATCAATCCTCGCAGTGGGTACTTATTCTTGACCGTTACCTTGTTCAATTGCCGGTAGTCAATACACATCCTCATTGACCCATCCTTCTTCTTGACAAATAACACCGGTGCACCCCAAGGAGACACACTAGGTCTAATGAAACCCTTCTCCAGCAAATCCTGCAACTGTTCTTTTAACTCCTTCAACTCCGGCGGGGCATTCTGTACGGCGGAATAGAAATGGGCTGAGTGCCCGGAACTAAGTTAATACAGAAATCTATATCCCTGTCGGGTGGCATACCCGACAGGTCTGAAGGAAAGATATCGGGAAACTCCCGGACAATAGGCACTGAATCTATAGGAGGAACCTCAGCACTGGAATCACGAACATAGGCCAAATAGGCCAAACACCCCTTCTCGACCATACGTCGAGCCTTCACGTACGAAATGACGCTGCGGGTAGAATAACATGGAGTACCTCTCCACTCTAAACGAGGCATACCCGACAACGCTAAGGTCATAGTCTTGGCATGGCAGTCCAAGATAGCGTGATAGGGCGATAGCCAATCCATACCCAATATGATATCGAAGTCAACCATATCTAAGAGCAACAAGTCTACACGGGTCTCAAGACCCTCAATCACTACAACACACAAACGATGGACTCGTTCGACCACGATAGAGTCACCCACCGGTGTAGACACATATATAGGAATGTTGGCATCCAATTTCGTCCCTCCTTTCTTTCAAACTATCTCTTTGAGCTTCTAATACTATCAATAGTGTTAGGGTACTATACCATTACTTTTAGCAAAATAAGACTAATTTATTATTATTATTATTATTATTTGTCATTTCTACGAAGATTTTAGTAACTATACTCTTTAAAAATATTGTAGCAATTTATTTAGCAGTTCGTATAATAGTTATTTTTCAATATCTCATAATTATTTATTCAAATGAGAGAAAATATAATTTTTTTTATAATACATTAATAATTTTATTACCTACTTAATATATATAAATTCTAATATTAAATAACATTATATATATGGTTATTAAAATATTTAATCCATAATTTGAGGTCTAAAGAAAGCAAGGAAGAAAGGATTTTAAACCTCAAAACTATGTCCAAAAGCCTTTGAATTTCGGCCATCCATTACAAAATCAGAACCTAGCCCAAAAAAATGAAAATAACATCAGCCCAATACCCCTTTAAAGTATTTCACCCCTAATTTTTAACCCTAGTAAAAATACAGCAGTACCTCTGTCTCTTCCCTTGTCATCTTCTGCATTTCTAGAACACTTCCAAGCTCCTCTAATCTCCACGCCAGACATTGCTGCCTCCATTTTCACGCAAGCTTCATCTCTCTTTTCTAGATTATCAGACGCTCTCCTCTCTCTTCTTTTTCTTTCATCATTCAAGTGAGTACAGAGACCCATGACAGAGGATTCCGACTATTTTGAGCTATCCACGTTTCTTTTCAATCACAGGTCTATTTTCTTCTCTGATTCAACGGTTGTATTTTGAAATCAAACCACTACACGTGACTCTTGACCAATTTTGAGATCTACCCGCCAAAATGAAACTCTAGGGTTTCAATTTCACCTATAAATACTCGCATACCAGACCTCTTTGAGGGTAGGATTCTGGGTTGCCTCAAATCTTAACACTATTGCTCTTTTGCTTTTACTCCCAAAAAGAACTCTCGCTTATTTTAGTCTCCGTTAGTTTTTGCGCAATAATAAAAGAGGCGATATTCTGTCTTTTCGGAATTTGGTGGGCGTTTGAGGTAATCGGAGATAGTAGACCTGCTCGACGACGCCCCATTCACTGCTCACAAAAAGGTCAGCGACTCTCAGATCCTAGCTTGCTCATTTCATATTCGAAATAAGTGTTTATTTGTCTGTTAAATCCCCTATACAGAAATCATGCTTTAAAAATCTCCTATATAGAAATCAATCTTGAAGAGTTCTTTGGGTATAAAAACAGCAAAGGATTATGTGATTGTCTATGTGCTAATCGAATAAATTTGATGTCGATCAAATACTCATATGAATAGATTAATATGTTAGTTGTCCTTTCTTCTGCTGTCTACTTTAAATACTATAATATGCTATTTCTTACTTCAAAATGATAAGTCTAGAATATCACTTCTCTGTCTAGCATGTATAAAGTTAATTTCTTTATTCGTTCTCTGAGTTAATACAATGGTTTCTGAACTAGTCTCTTATTTAGAACATGACATGGGCTAGAGTTACTGTTCCTTTGGTCTAAATATTTCAGAAGGCACAAGAAATTATTTATCTATGTTGGGATTGTTATTGTTAACAGGAGTTTTAACCTTTTAACAAAAAATCATGTGTTGTAGTAACTAGGATCATATATTGGAGTACGTTTGATCAGATAACTTGTTCATAAGATTTATTGCTTTGAAGTGAAGATTTAAAACGTGAATTCCCTTTAGTATATAAAAATCAGATTTTTATAATAAAACATGGGTTTCTGTTAAAAGCCATGATCTGGATACCATGACTATGGGAATGGCGCAACCAGTCTTATGTAACTAGGAATCATGATAAAGTGAGGTTAAAATCCAGAGATTATATGTTAGGTTTCTTTCTCATTTTGAAGAATATAAATAATTTAGTGCTATATATATGAAGTAGGAACTTCCTGTTGTGTGCTGTGCTAAGCTTTTCCCTCCTTGGGACTTGCATGCCAATATATATACTGTTGAAAAAGCATTGTATAATAACTAAGTTCTTATTAAGTTATTAGCTATCATACCAATGGCTGGAACTTTTACTTTAGTTAGAGTAATATGAAAGGGAAATACTATTTACTTCCATTTAGATATCATGTTATAAGGCCTGTTATCTCCTAGGCTAAACTTAAGAGATCTGTGATCCTTCTTTAGTAAGTTAGATTTAAAGAAAAAGTAATAGTCATATGTGGGAGTAAAGACCATATACTATGTAATAATAGTACTCGTAACAATATGTATTTTTGAAGCTACTTAGTCTAAATATATATTCATGTGACTGTTTGTAAGTTTGTCTATTGGAATTGGAAATTGATTAGTTGTTTGCAATAATATGTGTATCTTTCTTTATGCAATGTTGTACCAAATACTAATTTTTTTT
>NW_017671451.1:43438-53329 GCF_001879085.1 Nicotiana attenuata | reverse complement strand
TATATATATATATATATATGAAATTGCACATGTTTATGTGGTAGTCTGGTCTAGCCTCGTCACTACTTCGCCGGGGTTAGGCTAGACACTCACCAACACATGGGGTCGGTTGTGCTGATGCTACACTCTGTGCATTTTTGCACAGGTCCAGGTTTCGAGCAGCAGTAGCAGCTTTAGTTCGGGAGCATATCTTCAGTCCGGAGAGACCCGAGGTAGCCTTGCAGGCGTCCGCAGGCCCGGCGTCTCCCTTCTATCTTTATATTAGACTGTCATCTCTTTGTATTCGGGATAAACAGATTTATGTTTCTTTCAGACCTTGTATTAGTAAACTCTTAGCAGTTCGTAAGTAATGTGACACCAGTCTTGGGTAGAGGCTTATATTGACTACTCCGTATTTTATTCAGTTTCTATAATTAAGACTTCCGCTATTAATCAGTTTTGTTGTTTTACATTGCTGTCATAAATTATTAAAAAGAATTGTTTATTATTGGAAAAGCAATCAAAATGGCTTGCCTAGCTACTACGAGTAGGCGCCATCACGACTCCCGAGGGTGGAAAATCCGGGTCGTGACATATACATGTTTTTCCAAAATAAAGTTGAAAAATATGTTTTGAAAACGTATGTCCAAACACATTTTCATCTTCAAACCAAACTTCACCCAAATAAGATTTTTCAAAATAAATTTGGAATCTATAGCCAAACGCTAGCTAAGATTTACACAAACTGAAATCCAAAGATTATGCGGGTTTAAAAAAGTCTCCCAATAATTAACGGTTTGATCAGTTTTTGACCAGGACAGCAGGACTAAACATAAATCGAAAAATCGATGAATCAAACTGGCAAAAAAGCGATAATGTTTTCGGTTTAATTTAGTTTTGATTTTGAATTTAAAAAAACTGATCAAATTAGTTAGGTTTTGATTTCAAGCGCAAAAATTTCAACCAAACTGACTACTATAAGATATCTATTTAAAACTATTTATTACACACACATATGTATATTTTTTATTAATTTTGATGGTACATCTTAATCGTTTGCACTCTTGATTTATAGTCTAGTTCTTTGTCTTAACATTCTAGTTTAATTGGTAGTCTTTATTTTTTTAAGTTCAAGAATCTATTCCTTGTTAAAAATAACTTGTCTTTAATTAATTCCTTAAAGTTCATCACTATTTAATTCAATTATCATCAAAATATATTGGTAAATGATACATTTCCTCAAAGAGTAATTGGTTTGATAGTATTTTGTTGGAACATAACTGCCGGAATTTGTACTTGGCCGTGTATGTTTTAATATTTAAGGAAGAACCCGACAAAAAATCAAAAAACTAATAAAATCGATAAAAAATGAGCCAATAAAAATCAACTTAATATTTGATTTGATTTCAATATTTGAAAATTTAATCAATCTGGTTTAAACTGGCCAAACCGAACTGTGAAGACCCCTTAATATACCATTGCATAAAAATGTCTCAGGTTTAAGCTTAGAGAGAGAGAGAGTATCTGTGATTTTTTACGTACAGCAAAGCACTCAAAGGTTGAAAATCCTAGACAGGACTAGCTCAAGCCTAGGGTCAACACTAAAGCAATTGCTAAGTCTCATAAATTGAAAATCCAAGTTGACCAAGTCATTTTCACTCCAAAACATATTTGAATCATTTAAATGAATGAGATATATTATAGACATTCTACTTAGTGGTAAAGATTTTAGATCACTAGATGATTATAATTTTTAAAAGATTATGTATGAAGCTATTTGGTTTATTTCATGACGTACTAAAACTATTCAAACATACGGAATTATTTTTTATGTTTTGCTTAGTTGTATAATTGACTACTAGGTGATGAGAATTTCAAAAAAAACATGTTGTTAACCTTTAATATTTCTTAAAATATATATATATGTATGTATGTATTTTTGAATGGTAAAGACGCATACAAGATGGCTCAAACACGCCTTATAAATATGTTCAGATAAAAATATACACAAATCATATTGTATAAATTTAAAGCATTTAAGACGAGAACATTGTCCGCATTTCAAAAATTTTGGCATGTGAGGAAAGAAAATATTACACCCTTTTTGTGGTTACACTATAGAGAAGAAGATAAGAGAGAGAATGTTGATCAAAGTGAAGCAAAGAAGAAAAGAACATAGAGAAAGTGATCCAAATTTAATAATATCTTGGATGGAGCTTGTAGTGCTAAACCCTTATCTATAGTTTCTTTTGAATTTGTGCTGGGCAAGATCAGATGCACAGTGAAACATGTTTGCTGGACACTCGTGCTTATTAATCCTGTGTTTGTTCTCATTGTGCTTCTGTAGAATTATGAGCCTCCCAAATTTGTTTTCATTACAGATAAAACATATGAATATAGTAGTGGGTGTGTTTTTGGTTTTAAGAAAGTGGATGGTTTTGTTTGCAACATGGTTCTTTGGAAGATTTTCTGGAGCTAATGACTAAAATGCTACATACTTGCATCTTCATGCTCATAGTTTTTTAATAAGAGTAAATAACTAGAAAAAATTACGTGGGCCTAGATGATTTTGGGCCCACAATGTTTTTTGTTTTGCCTACATCTATGGGAACGTGGGTTTCCACCCCCTATTTTATGTTGCATTTTTAAAAAAAGGAAAATTTTCATAATTACTGAAGAAATCAAAAATTATTTCACAATCTGCAACTATTAGTTAGATAACATATTCTACAACATAAATATGATAAATGTATAAAAGTTATAATACGGTATATTTCCTATATAATAGGAAAGACTTAATAATGCAATCTACAACTAAAAACAAATACCCAAAAATAAGGAATTATCTTTATTTAGCGTAATAGAAAGGAAATTAATACAACTTGCAATCAATTATTTCCCAGAAAACCTCCTTTTCCTTCGTTACCTTTTCAACCTATAAATCCACTTATATACAATTCAATTCCAATATATATCTCTTTCTCCTTCGTTTGATAGGGTATGTTTTTTTTTTTCCTTTTTTTTTATTCTTAAAAGTGTAACTTCAGTCATTTAATACATAATAATGGCATATTGGCTTTCACTAAACTCCCCTTTTCAACAAGGAAAGCTTCTCTAATTTTTTTTCTTTGCAAGTACCTTAGCTATGAGTCAATATTATCTCAAATATACATACACACAAACACAACATATATATATACCTTTTTATATTTGGAATAATATTTAACTCATATTATTTATATTATATACATATAGTATACTTAATATATTTTACATTTGAAGTAATATATCACATAATTTATTTACATATGTGTAGTATACATAATATATATCATTTATATTAGCATTAATATAAACTAACATTTATTCTTTATATTCGTATGTTCATATAGTATACTATACTTATAGTATATATTTATATATTATTAATATTCTATATCTATGTGTGTGGTGTGTATATATATATATATATATATATATATATATGGTGATAAAGTAAAATCATTCATTTTGAAAGATAATTCGATGTTATAACGAAAAGGAGATGGAGAGATGAAGAATAAATTTATATGCATCCTTCGCCAATGAACATAAATGAATGTAACCTAGGAAAATTCAGTCCTAAAACTTTTATTCCATTGCTAGAAAAGACTATGAAAATAGTTGAAGCCACCGTTACATGAAGAAAATGAAAAATTAAATTTAAATCTAGAATTTTGGATTGAGTCTGATATTGCTCACACGAATGAAGGCCCCATCGACAACCTAAAAAAAAAAAACTTGTCGGCAGCAGAACTATGTCGATGTTAATTGCATTCTACTATGAGGAGATAATTGAAGAAGAGAGAAAGTTTGATAAATTTGAAGTGGAAGAAATTCCTAATTCTATATTAAGTGGAGATACTTTTAGAAAAATCATAGATAATTATGCATTTAAGATTATCATAACTATAATCACAATCCCTAATTTCACGTTAATCTAATTAAGAGGGTAAAAGATTGTACTAGTTGTATATTATATTATTATTTTAAAATAGTTGTAACTTTTATAAATAACTCTTCAAACGCTTGTATTCTGGGTAAATTTCTCTTAAAAAAAGGATTAGTTACCTCCTATAGCAAAGGTTGATACCTTATTTATTTTAAATAAATACCCTTTTAAAAAATTATATTCCATAGTTACCTTTTGATTTTTTATAGCCAAATATCTATTTATGGTCACCTCCTACCCTTAAGCCATAAAATAAGCTTTGTATTATTTTTCTTTCTCATATCCCCTCAAGTTTCTCCTATCCCCTACCCCATATCTATTCTCCCTCTCTCTCTCTCTCTCTACTTCCCGATGTCTTCTCCTCCGCCAGACGCTGGAGCAATTGCCATCGTGGCCATTATTCATTGATACCGCCGCCCTCAGCCTTCCAATCTCATTCTCTGACGCAACATATCGGATCAACAAAAACGTCCGTTATTTCGCCGGTAATTACGTGCTAATCATCGGCAACCGGAGGCAACGGGGACGGCGAGCGAGGACTGGATACTGATGCTGCTTCAACGAGACGACATTAGGTTTGTTCTTGAACAAAGACGACGGAGTTGGGGGCTGAGCAACTTGAATTTTCTGTTAATATATTTCAATGTATCTCGCTGTATTTCATTGTACTCATTGTCTTTTTTTTAATTGTATTTCAATGTATCTCGTTGTATTCTATGTATTTCATTGTATTCATTGTCTTTTTTTTCATTGTATTTCAATGTATCCCGCTGTATTCTATGTATTTTATTGTATTCACTGTCTCGCTATATTCCATGAATGTATTCATATATATATATATATTTTTTTAATTAATATAATTTATGTATTCAGATGTATTATATAATTTCTCTGAAGATTGCTATATTTTTGAGGTGGTTTTTGGTTGAGAATCTTTTTTATAACTGGAAATATAAATTTTGTGTGTTATAATTGAGTTTGTTGACTTATATTAGGAGTCCATTATGTTAATTGATTCACTTTCCGTTTAAAAATAGTGTAATCCCTTGTGTCACGCCGTGAATACAGTCGAATACAATAATCTATCCAGCTGTAATCCCATGTTTCACGCCATGAATACAGTCAAATACACTCGAATACAAAAATCTGTCTAGCTGTAATCCCCTGTTTCACGCCTAGAAATGCTACTGTATTCATGAATACAGTAGCTTAAATACATCGAATACACTCTAAAAAATCTGAAAACATAGTTATAGGAAGTAATATAGTAAATGGTAGCTACAACTAGCTAATAACCACTAAAACATAGTGGTTTCTAAAAGTTTCTCTTAAAAAAACTAATTTCTCCGTATGTGCATTGCACGTATATGTCGAGCCATATAGTACATTGCATCTCTCAAGTGAGAAGAAAAGGCCCCCCATGGAGCGGTGGGAAAGCAAGGGCGTAGCAGGAATAATCCATACTTTTCCTTTCCTTCTCCTCGCTACTGTAAAATGTTGAATTTCTTTTTTTACATTGACACAATATTATTAAAATGAGGTTTTGAGTAATTAATTATACATAAAAGTGTAAAGTACAAGTTTACTACGAATGATCAATGTTGTTGTACAGTGATTTGTTTGTTAAGATCAACATGATTGGATATTATTTGATGTATAAACAGGAACAATCAAAGTTAATTAGATATATTTGATTTTCTATCTTATTTTAACTTCATGAGGCACAAACAAGTAATAAAGTGTTTCTGGCCTAATTCTCCCTTTTAGACGATATTTCAAGTCTATGTCATTTCATACATTTTGGATACTCTGTTATAATCACTACTTTTATTGTTGACATTGATATCCATCTTGAAAGTATAATGTAAAATTAACAATATGAAAAATATGTTGCGGTAGATGCAATACAATATTGGGGAATTGGGGACTATTTGACCTGTTTTTTATTTACATTCATACAAAACCTAAACATATAGAAAATTATCCTCGGACGAAATTGAATGGACATCCTTTATTTTTAGAGGAGAAAGTTAAATTTTTGAGATAAACACATGCTTATAGTAGTAGTTTGACCAATTATAATATCTGCACATGTATATTGGAAAAATAATTGTACAAGTTATGTGCATTTGCAAGTAAGTCATCCATAATATCGGCTTTCTACATTTTTTTGAATTTCTTTATTATCTTACTTGATATTGGTGCGGTTTCTTTATTTAGCCTTTATAATATTACACATATATTTTATTTTACGCTAACATGTATCATCCATTTTTACGAAAAAGAAAGGAAAATATGGACATGTATACATGTCAATTTACAATTAGAAAATTTGTAGTTGCTTAAGCAAACAATAAGAACCTCCCGAGCAAATAAGCTAGTAAAAATAACACGGGCTAGTCAGTTTTTTGGTTGGTAATAGAAAATTAGTCACCATTTTGCTGAAATACGGAAAGTTCCAGCATAATATGCTGGATTATGGAGCTCATGCATATAAACTTCTAGCATATTATGTTGGAACTCTAGCACACAGAAAGTTCCAGCATAATATGTTGGATTATGGAGTTCCTGCGTATAAACTTCCAGCATATTATGTTGGAACTCCACACATTATGAAATTCCAGCACATTATATATACTAGAATCACATATGTAATAAAACTCGAACTCCAGCATATTATGCTGGATTCTTTTTGGATTTTTAAGGGTGTTTTTATTCAGATTTTATCTTTACAAGAAAAACTGGCTAAATTTCGATTACTTTTGAAATTGTGGCTGTTTTTCAATTATCAGTTATAAATCAGGTTATTTTTAATTTTTTTTCCCATTAAGCCCCGAAGGAAACCATTAGAAAATGTGCACTAACTTTAAATTTGAGCGCTTTAAATTTTAAAGGTCACGTGAGCTTCGCAAGTCATGACTTCTAATGCAATAATATTATCATAAGTGAAATTTTGCTGTATGAGGAAACAATTTACATTGCCAATTTCAAAAATCTGCTGCTTCTTGAATCGTTGGATTGATCAGTACACCACCGATATGAATAGTCGATATTCCATATATAGAAATTGTACTAAATTTCTTCATTTCTTTTTTATCCAGAAAATTTTGGAATATCGACTATTCATATCAATGGTATACTAATAAATCCAACGATTCATTACAATAAGGTTGTGTGTGTATGTACACATATACATAAGTTTGTTGTTATAATACCTATGTAAATTGAGACTCTAACATCATAAAAGTCAAGATTTGGTTCTTCATCCTTCCCCGTTTCAAGAATTTGACCGTATAATAGCAGTTATATGACCATGCCTATAGTTTGAATTTATAAATTGCATAAATTACACGTTAACATATCTTTCTATATATTATACATGATACAAATATTTTTTTCATAAAAAATTGTGTAATTTTAACTCAGTCTTTCATTTGTAACTATGATCTCTCTCCTCCTGCTCCCTCCTTTTTTAATAAGTGGTTTCACTCTTACTAACATGCAAACTATATTTGAAAAATATGAGATTAAGTTGGTGATAAGTATCATGTAATTATGTATGCGAACATTTCATAAATTCCTTTCATGGATGTGATTTGATTATTGTAAATGGAAACAATTACTGTCATTTTACCATAAAATTGCTTTCTTTTAGTTACTGAGTATGATTCGTACGTGTATTGGTCAAAATCTGACCACCCCGATCGGGGCGACCACGACCCATCCTTGTCATCTTATGAAAGAAGTCAACGAAGTCATTTTGACTCCATCATTACGTCATTCGACCTAAGTGACGAGGGTAAGCCCTCCCCCCGACTGGTAAGCTTCCATAATTCAGTCATGATAAGCTGTGGCAAACGGAAGAAGGTTTTTTCGACTATAAATATGAAGTGAAGAGAACTGAAAAAGGGGGCCTTTTTCTTCGACTTCCTCTCTGATACTCCAATAGGTCAAAGAGGAGGAACAGAATTTCATCCTGAAAAAGGGAAGATTCTTCACCTGTAGAGGGAGAGAGAGGAACACAACGATTGTAATTCTATTCCCCCTCCAAGGAGGGGCAAGGCAAAACTCTATCATTAATAAGACATTTTGATGCTTTATCCATTCCATATACAATCGCTATTTCTTTGTCTTTTGATCTGATATTAATTATGATTGACTATGATTTACCCCTTTATCTTTCTGATTGATTTGCTTAAAAAGAGTTAACATCTTTTGAGTCAAACAATTTAGCACCGTCTGTGGGGATTTCCTAGTGAAAACACCTAGTTGTTTCCGATTGAAGCCAAAGAAACGCGAGAAGAGCATCCAGCTCACGCCGGATTTGAAGGCAGCGCGTGAAGAAAAGAAAAATCGAACGGGTTAGTAAGATCTAGAATTCCCTGCCCTACCAGCCCCAAATACTCCGAACAAGGCAAAAGGTGCCGCAAGCAAAACCGCCGGGCAAGGGCAAGGAGCATCCCATCCTCATCTCCCGTACTTCGCCAAACCGGATGCCGGCACAGGGATACCTCGGCAGAAGAACCGAAAATCATCTTAGCACAGCCGAAACCCTCCCGGTCGATGGCATCTTCAAAATAAATAGCCAGTCATGCGAGAAACTGTAACACGCGTACCACGTAGGTCCGAACGAAATGTTAGCACCTAGCGTCCGCAGCGTTGAACCATCGATGTGAGCAATGCCTGCCAAACTGGGACTTTGGCCAAGGGCCTTCGCCATCGAAGATAGAAAGGTTCAACCTCGCTCGAACTCAAGACGGGCTGTTATTTCGTTAAGTTCGAAATAACACCCTTAAGGCTAAGGGCCTTCGCCATCGAAGATAGAAAGGTTCGACCTCGCTCGAACTCAAGACGAGTTGTTATTTCTATAAGTTCGAAATAACGCCCTTAAGGCCAAGGGCCTTCGCCATCGAAGATAGAAAGGTTCGACCTCGCTCGAACTCAAGACGGGCTGTTATTTCGATAAGTTCGAAATAACGCCCTTAAGGCCAAGGGCCTTCGCCAACAAAGATAGAAATGTTCGACCTCGCTCGAACTCAAGACGGGCTGTTATTTCGATAAGTTCGAAATAACGCCCTTAAGGCCAAGGGCCTTCGCCATCGAAGATAGAAAGGTTCGACCTCGCTCGAACTCAAGACGGGTTGTTATTTCGATAAGTTCGAAATAACGCCCCTAAGGCCAAGGGCCTTGCCATCGAAGATAGAGAGGTTCGACCCCGCTCGAACTCAAGACGGGCTGTTATTTCGATAAGTTCGAAATAACGCCCTTAAGGCCAAGGGCCTTCGCCATCGAAGATAGAAAGGTTCGACCCCACTCGAAGCCAAGACGGGCTGTTATTTCGATAAGTTCGAAATAACGCCCTTAACGCCAAGGGCCTTCGCCATCGAAGATAGAAAGGTTCGACCTCACTCGCACTCAAGACGGGCTGTCATTTCGATAAGTTCGAAATAACGCCCTTAAGGCCAAGGGCCTTCGCCACCGAAGATAGAAAGGTTCGACCTCGCTCGAACTCAAGACGGGCGGTTATTTCGATAAGTTCGAAATAACGCCCTTAAGGCCAAGGGCCTTCACCATCGAAGATAGAAAGGTTCGACCTCTCTCGAACTCGATCGTCAAGTAATAAAGTAGTGAGTAGAGTATCGTTCCCACGAAGACTTGTGATTAACTTTTGACTGATTCAAACTCAATTAACTTATTGATCCAAGAGATTTCTCACAAAATATAGTTGTCTCTAATTTACTACCTAAAAATATCAATTACTAAAATAACTAGAATAATCAACTAAACACACAGCAATTTTGAATAACAATCAATAGGGAAGAATATTCCAGGGTCACGGGTTAGGTAACAGTCATGTTGCGTTCTTGGCTTAAAGTAACTAATTGATTTATCTGGATTATTGATTGACAGGGTTTGATAAT
>NW_017671451.1:32070-32375 GCF_001879085.1 Nicotiana attenuata | reverse complement strand
CGAAATAACGCCCTTAAGGCCAAGGGCCTTCGCCATCAAAGATATAGAGGTTCGACCTCGCTCGAACTCAAGACGGGCTGTTATTTCGATAAGTTCGAAATAATTCCCTTAAGGCCAAGTGCCTTCGCAATCATAGAGGTTCGACCTCGCTCGAACTCAAGACGGGCTGTTATTTTGATAAGTTCGAAATAACGCCCTTAAGGCCAAGCACCTTCGGCATCAAAGATAGAGAGATTCGACCTCGCTCAAACTCAAGATGGGCTAAAGAGAGAGATCAAAAGATATAGAGGTTTGACTCGTCGAAC
>NW_017671451.1:18234-27214 GCF_001879085.1 Nicotiana attenuata | reverse complement strand
ACTCAAGACGGGCCGTTATTTTGATAAGTTCGAAATAACGCCCTTAAGGCCAAGGGCCTTCGCCATCAAAGATAGAGAGGTTCGACCTCGCTCGAACTTAAGACGGGCTGTTATTTCGATAAGTTCGAAATAACGCCCTTCAGGCCAAGGCCCTTCGCCATCAAAGATAGAGATGTTCGACCTCGCTCGAACTCAAGATGGGTTGTTATTTCGATAAGTTCGAAATAACGCCCTTAAAGCCAAGGGCCTTTGCCATCAAAGATATAGAGGTTCGACCTCGCTCAAACTCAAGACGTGCTGTTATTTCGATAAGATCGAAATAACGCCCTTAAGGCCAAGGGCCTTCGCCATCAAAGATATAGAGGTTCGACCTCGCTCGAACTCAAGACGGGCTGTTATTTCGATAAGTTCGAAATAACGCCCTTAAGGCCAAGGGCCTTCGCCATCAAAGATATAGAGGTTCGACCTCGCTCGAACTCAAGACGGGCTGTTATTTCGATAAGTTCGAAATAACGCCCTTAAGGCCAAGGGCCTTCGCCATCAAAGATATAGAGGTTCGACCTCGCTCGAACTCAAGACGGGCTGTTATTTCGATAAGTTCGAAATAACGCCCTTAAGGCCAAGGGCCTTCGCCATCAAAGATATAGAGGTTCGACCTCGCTCGAACTCAAGACGGGCTGTTATTTCGATAAGTTCGAAATAACGCCCTTAAGGCCAAGGGCCTTCGCCATCAAAGATATAGAGGTTCGACCTCGCTCGAACTCAAGACGGGCTGTTATTTCGATAAGTTCGAAATAACGCCCTTAAGGCCAAGGGCCTTCGCCATCAAAGATATAGAGGTTCGACCTCGCTCGAACTCAAGACGGGCTGTTATTTCGATAAGTTCGAAATAACGCCCTTAAGGCCAAGGGCCTTCGCCATCAAAGATATAGAGGTTCGACCTCGCTCGAACTCAAGACGGGCTGTTATTTCGATAAGTTCGAAATAACGCCCTTAAGGCCAAGGGCCTTCGCCATCAAAGATATAGAGGTTCGACCTCGCTCGAACTCAAGACGGGCTGTTATTTCGATAAGTTCGAAATAACGCCCTTAAGGCCAAGGGCCTTCGCCATCAAAGATATAGAGGTTCGACCTCGCTCGAACTCAAGACGGGCTGTTATTTCGATAAGTTCGAAATAACGCCCTTAAGGCCAAGGGCCTTCGCCATCAAAGATATAGAGGTTCGACCTCGCTCGAACTCAAGACGGGCTGTTATTTCGATAAGTTCGAAATAACGCCCTTAAGGCCAAGGGCCTTCGCCATCAAAGATATAGAGGTTCGACCTCGCTCGAACTCAAGACGGGCTGTTATTTCGATAAGTTCGAAATAACGCCCTTAAGGCCAAGGGCCTTCGCCATCAAAGATATAGAGGTTCGACCTCGCTCGAACTCAAGACGGGCTGTTATTTCGATAAGTTCGAAATAACGCCCTTAAGGCCAAGGGCCTTCGCCATCAAAGATATAGAGGTTCGACCTCGCTCGAACTCAAGACGGGCTGTTATTTCGATAAGTTCGAAATAACGCCCTTAAGGCCAAGGGCCTTCGCCATCAAAGATATAGAGGTTCGACCTCGCTCGAACTCAAGACGGGCTGTTATTTCGATAAGTTCGAAATAACGCCCTTAAGGCCAAGGGCCTTCGCCATCAAAGATATAGAGGTTCGACCTCGCTCGAACTCAAGACGGGCTGTTATTTCGATAAGTTCGAAATAACGCCCTTAAGGCCAAGGGCCTTCGCCATCAAAGATATAGAGGTTCGACCTCGCTCGAACTCAAGACGGGCTGTTATTTCGATAAGTTCGAAATAACGCCCTTAAGGCCAAGGGCCTTCGCCATCAAAGATATAGAGGTTCGACCTCGCTCGAACTCAAGACGGGCTGTTATTTCGATAAGTTCGAAATAACGCCCTTAAGGCCAAGGGCCTTCGCCATCAAAGATATAGAGGTTCGACCTCGCTCGAACTCAAGACGGGCTGTTATTTCGATAAGTTCGAAATAACGCCCTTAAGGCCAAGGGCCTTCGCCATCAAAGATATAGAGGTTCGACCTCGCTCGAACTCAAGACGGGCTGTTATTTCGATAAGTTCGAAATAACGCCCTTAAGGCCAAGGGCCTTCGCCATCAAAGATATAGAGGTTCGACCTCGCTCGAACTCAAGACGGGCTGTTATTTCGATAAGTTCGAAATAACGCCCTTAAGGCCAAGGGCCTTCGCCATCAAAGATATAGAGGTTCGACCTCGCTCGAACTCAAGACGGGCTGTTATTTCGATAAGTTCGAAATAACGCCCTTAAGGCCAAGGGCCTTCGCCATCAAAGATATAGAGGTTCGACCTCGCTCGAACTCAAGACGGGCTGTTATTTCGATAAGTTCGAAATAACGCCCTTAAGGCCAAGGGCCTTCGCCATCAAAGATATAGAGGTTCGACCTCGCTCGAACTCAAGACGGGCTGTTATTTCGATAAGTTCGAAATAACGCCCTTAAGGCCAAGGGCCTTCGCCATCAAAGATATAGAGGTTCGACCTCGCTCGAACTCAAGACGGGCTGTTATTTCGATAAGTTCGAAATAACGCCCTTAAGGCCAAGGGCCTTCGCCATCAAAGATATAGAGGTTCGACCTCGCTCGAACTCAAGACGGGCTGTTATTTCGATAAGTTCGAAATAACGCCCTTAAGGCCAAGGGCCTTCGCCATCAAAGATATAGAGGTTCGACCTCGCTCGAACTCAAGACGGGCTGTTATTTCGATAAGTTCGAAATAACGCCCTTAAGGCCAAGGGCCTTCGCCATCAAAGATATAGAGGTTCGACCTCGCTCGAACTCAAGACGGGCTGTTATTTCGATAAGTTCGAAATAACGCACATAAGGCCAAGGGCCCTCGCCATCAAAGATATAGAGGTTCGACCTCGCTCGAACTCAAGACGGGCTGTTATTTCGCTAAGTTCGAAATAACGCCCTTAAGGCTAAGGGCCTTCGCCATTAAAGATATAGAGATTCGACCTCGCTCGAACTCAAGACGGGCTGTTATTTCGATAAGTTCGAAATAATGCCCTTAAGGCCAAGGGCCTTCGCCATCAAAGATATAGAGGTTCGACCTCGCTCGAACTCAAGACGGGCTGTTATTTCGATAAGTTCGAAATAACGCCCTTAAGGCCAAGGGCCTTCGCCATCAAAGATATAGAGGTTCGACCTCGCTCGAACTCAAGACGGGCTGTTATTTCGATAAGTTCGAAATAACGCCCTTAAGGCCAAGGGCCTTCGCCATCAAAGATATAGAGGTTCGACCTCGCTCGAACTCAAGACGGGCTGTTATTTCGATAAGTTCGAAATAACGCCCTTAAGGCCAAGGGCCTTCGCCATCAAAGATATAGAGGTTCGACCTCGCTCGAACTCAAGACGGGCTGTTATTTCGATAAGTTCGAAATAACGCCCTTAAGGCCAAGGGCCTTCGCCATCAAAGATATAGAGGTTCGACCTCGCTCGAACTCAAGACGGGCTGTTATTTCGATAAGTTCGAAATAACGCCCTTAAGGCCAAGGGCCTTCGCCATCAAAGATATAGAGGTTCGACCTCGCTCGAACTCAAGACGGGCTGTTATTTCGATAAGTTCGAAATAACGCCCTTAAGGCCAAGGGCCTTCGCCATCAAAGATATAGAGGTTCGACCTCGCTCGAACTCAAGACGGGCTGTTATTTCGATAAGTTCGAAATAACGCCCTTAAGGCCAAGGGCCTTCGCCATCAAAGATATAGAGGTTCGACCTCGCTCGAACTCAAGACGGGCTGTTATTTCGATAAGTTCGAAATAACGCCCTTAAGGCCAAGGGCCTTCGCCATCAAAGATATAGAGGTTCGACCTCGCTCGAACTCAAGACGGGCTGTTATTTCGATAAGTTCGAAATAACGCCCTTAAGGCCAAGGGCCTTCGCCATCAAAGATATAGAGGTTCGACCTCGCTCGAACTCAAGACGGGCTGTTATTTCGATAAGTTCGAAATAACGCCCTTAAGGCCAAGGGCCTTCGCCATCAAAGATATAGAGGTTCGACCTCGCTCGAACTCAAGACGGGCTGTTATTTCGATAAGTTCGAAATAACGCCCTTAAGGCCAAGGGCCTTCGCCATCAAAGATATAGAGGTTCGACCTCGCTCGAACTCAAGACGGGCTGTTATTTCGATAAGTTCGAAATAACGCCCTTAAGGCCAAGGGCCTTCGCCATCAAAGATATAGAGGTTCGACCTCGCTCGAACTCAAGACGGGCTGTTATTTCGATAAGTTCGAAATAACGCCCTTAAGGCCAAGGGCCTTCGCCATCAAAGATATAGAGGTTCGACCTCGCTCGAACTCAAGACGGGCTGTTATTTCGATAAGTTCGAAATAACGCCCTTAAGGCCAAGGGCCTTCGCCATCAAAGATATAGAGGTTCGACCTCGCTCGAACTCAAGACGGGCTGTTATTTCGATAAGTTCGAAATAACGCCCTTAAGGCCAAGGGCCTTCGCCATCAAAGATATAGAGGTTCGACCTCGCTCGAACTCAAGACGGGCTGTTATTTCGATAAGTTCGAAATAACGCCCTTAAGGCCAAGGGCCTTCGCCATCAAAGATATAGAGGTTCGACCTCGCTCGAACTCAAGACGGGCTGTTATTTCGATAAGTTCGAAATAACGCCCTTAAGGCCAAGGGCCTTCGCCATCAAAGATATAGAGGTTCGACCTCGCTCGAACTCAAGACGGGCTGTTATTTCGATAAGTTCGAAATAACGCCCTTAAGGCCAAGGGCCTTCGCCATCAAAGATATAGAGGTTCGACCTCGCTCGAACTCAAGACGGGCTGTTATTTCGATAAGTTCGAAATAACGCCCTTAAGGCCAAGGGCCTTCGCCATCAAAGATATAGAGGTTCGACCTCGCTCGAACTCAAGACGGGCTGTTATTTCGATAAGTTCGAAATAACGCCCTTAAGGCCAAGGGCCTTCGCCATCAAAGATATAGAGGTTCGACCTCGCTCGAACTCAAGACGGGCTGTTATTTCGATAAGTTCGAAATAACGCCCTTAAGGCCAAGGGCCTTCGCCATCAAAGATATAGAGGTTCGACCTCGCTCGAACTCAAGACGGGCTGTTATTTCGATAAGTTCGAAATAACGCCCTTAAGGCCAAGGGCCTTCGCCATCAAAGATATAGAGGTTCGACCTCGCTCGAACTCAAGACGGGCTGTTATTTCGATAAGTTCGAAATAACGCCCTTAAGGCCAAGGGCCTTCGCCATCAAAGATATAGAGGTTCGACCTCGCTCGAACTCAAGACGGGCTGTTATTTCGATAAGTTCGAAATAACGCCCTTAAGGCCAAGGGCCTTCGCCATCAAAGATATAGAGGTTCGACCTCGCTCGAACTCAAGACGGGCTGTTATTTCGATAAGTTCGAAATAACGCCCTTAAGGCCAAGGGCCTTCGCCATCAAAGATATAGAGGTTCGACCTCGCTCGAACTCAAGACGGGCTGTTATTTCGATAAGTTCGAAATAACGCCCTTAAGGCCAAGGGCCTTCGCCATCAAAGATATAGAGGTTCGACCTCGCTCGAACTCAAGACGGGCTGTTATTTCGATAAGTTCGAAATAACGCCCTTAAGGCCAAGGGCCTTCGCCATCAAAGATATAGAGGTTCGACCTCGCTCGAACTCAAGACGGGCTGTTATTTCGATAAGTTCGAAATAACGCCCTTAAGGCCAAGGGCCTTCGCCATCAAAGATAGAGAGGTTCGACCTCGCTCGACCTCAAGACGGGCTGTTATTTCGATAATTTCGAAATAATTCCCTTAAGGCCAAGGGCCTTCGCAATCAAAGATATAGAGGTTCGACCTCGCTCGAACTCAAGACGGGCGGTTATTTCGATAAGTTCGAAATAACGCCCTTAAGGCCAAGGGCCTTCTCCATCAAAGATATAGAGGTTCGACCTCGCTCGAACTCAAGACGGGCTGTTATTTCGATAAGTTCGAAATAACGCCCTTAAGGCCAAGGGCCTTCGCCATCAAAGATATAGAGGTTCGACCTCGCTCGAACTCAAGACGGGCTGTTATTTCGATAAGTTCGAAATAACGCCCTTAAGGCCAAGGGCCTTCGCCATCAAAGATATAGAGGTTCGACCTCGCTCGAACTCAAGACGGGCTGTTATTTCGATAAGTTCGAAATAACGCCCTTAAGGCCAAGGGCCTTCGCCATCAAAGATATAGAGGTTCGACCTCGCTCGAACTCAAGACGGGCTGTTATTTCGATAAGTTCGAAATAACGCCCTTAAGGCCAAGGGCCTTCGCCATCAAAGATATAGAGGTTCGACCTCGCTCGAACTCAAGACGGGCTGTTATTTCGATAAGTTCGAAATAACGCCCTTAAGGCCAAGGGCCTTCGCCATCAAAGATATAGAGGTTCGACCTCGCTCGAACTCAAGACGGGCTGTTATTTCGATAAGTTCGAAATAACGCCCTTAAGGCCAAGGGCCTTCGCCATCAAAGATATAGAGGTTCGACCTCGCTCGAACTCAAGACGGGCTGTTATTTCGATAAGTTCGAAATAACGCCCTTAAGGCCAAGGGCCTTCGCCATCAAAGATATAGAGGTTCGACCTCGCTCGAACTCAAGACGGGCTGTTATTTCGATAAGTTCGAAATAACGCCCTTAAGGCCAAGGGCCTTCGCCATCAAAGATATAGAGGTTCGACCTCGCTCGAACTCAAGACGGGCTGTTATTTCGATAAGTTCGAAATAACGCCCTTAAGGCCAAGGGCCTTCGCCATCAAAGATATAGAGGTTCGACCTCGCTCGAACTCAAGACGGGCTGTTATTTCGATAAGTTCGAAATAACGCCCTTAAGGCCAAGGGCCTTCGCCATCAAAGATATAGAGGTTCGACCTCGCTCGAACTCAAGACGGGCTGTTATTTCGATAAGTTCGAAATAACGCCCTTAAGGCCAAGGGCCTTCGCCATCAAAGATATAGAGGTTCGACCTCGCTCGAACTCAAGACGGGCTATTATTTCGATAAGTTCGAAATAACGCCCTTAAGGCCAAGAGCCTTCGCCATCAAAGATATAGAGGTTCGACCTCGCTCGAACTCAAGACGGGCTGTTATTTCGATAAGTTCGAAATAACGCCCTTAAGGCCAAGGGCCTTCGCCATCAAAGATATAGAGGTTCGACCTCGCTCGAACTCAAGACGGGCTGTTATTTCGATAAGTTCGAAATAACGCCCTTAAGGCCAAGGGCCTTCGCCATCAAAGATATAGAGGTTCGACCTCGCTCGAACTCAAGACGGGCTGTTATTTCGATAAGTTCGAAATAACGCCCTTAAGGCCAAGGGCCTTCGCCATCAAAGATATAGAGGTTCGACCTCGCTCGAACTCAAGACGGGCTGTTATTTCGATAAGTTCGAAATAACGCCCTTAAGGCCAAGGGCCTTCGCCATCAAAGATATAGAGGTTCGACCTCGCTCGAACTCAAGACGGGCTGTTATTTCAATAAGTTCGAAAGAACGCCCTTAAGGCCAAGGGCCTTCGCCACCACAGATATAGAGGTTCGACCTCGCTCGAACTCAAGACGGGCTGTTATTTCGATAAGTTCGAAATAACGCCCTTAAGGCCAAGGGCCTTCGCCATCAAAGATATAGAGGTTCGACCTCGCTCGAACTCAAGACGGGCTGTTATTTCGATAAGTTCGAAATAACGCCCTTAAGGCCAAGGGCCTTCGCCATCAAAGATATAGAGGTTCGACCTCGCTCGAACTCAAGACGGGCTGTTATTTCGATAAGTTCGAAATAACGCCCTTAAGGCCAAGGGCCTTCGCCATCAAAGATATAGAGGTTCGACCTCGCTCGAACTCAAGACGGGCTGTTATTTCGATAAGTTCGAAATAACGCCCTTAAGGCCAAGGGCCTTCGCCATCAAAGATATAGAGGTTCGACCTCGCTCGAACTCAAGACGGGCTGTTATTTCGATAAGTTCGAAATAACGCCCTTAAGGCCAAGGGCCTTCGCCATCAAAGATATAGAGGTTCGACCTCGCTCGAACTCAAGACGGGCTGTTATTTCGATAAGTTCGAAATAACGCCCTTAAGGCCAAGGGCCTTCGCCATCAAAGATATAGAGGTTCGACCTCGCTCGAACTCAAGACGGGCTGTTATTTCGATAAGTTCGAAATAACGCCCTTAAGGCCAAGGGCCTTCGCCATCAAAGATATAGAGGTTCGACCTCGCTCGAACTCAAGACGGGTTGTTATTTTGATAAGTTTGAAATAACGCCCTTATGGCCAAGGGCCTTCGCCATTAAAGATATAGAGGTTCGACCTCGCTCGACCTCAAGACGGGCTATTATTTTGATAAGTTCGAAATAATTCCCTTAAGGCCAAGGGCCTTCGCAATCAAAGATATAGAGGTTCGACCTCGCTCGGCTTCCCATTTGTCTTTGTTTCCAGCATGTGTCAATCCTGTATTGGGTTCCTCAAAGCCTTTGGGGTTACCATACCGGTGATATAGGAAATGTAGTGTACAACACCCTTCCGCCAAATGTGGGTCTTGAATATCCCGACTGATGTTCAACAAATCTAAAAACCTGTGAAGAGTTACCGGCCGTGGAGCCAAAGGGTATCTACCACGGAGGTTCCCATTTAGACCTGCGTATCCGGTGATCTCTTCTAATGTAGGTGTGAGCTCGAAATCTGAAAACCGAAACACATTACGGGTCGGGTCCCAAAATGGTATTAGTGCCTCAATGGCATCTGTTCTTGGCTTGATTTTTAACAAATCTACGAGACCGCCCAGGCTTTTGATCACAGTATCTCTGCTTCCTTTTCCCAAGTCATGCCACCACATATGGAGTTTCAAAGGGATCTCGCTCAGGACTGAGAAGGTTTCGATGTCACTTGAATTCATCCTGCATATTTATTTTAGGGGAGTTTAATGACTTATTTTGAAAA
>NW_017671451.1:13869-16353 GCF_001879085.1 Nicotiana attenuata | reverse complement strand
AGTTTGAAATACCGCCTTTAAGGTCAAGGGCCTTCGCATGGGTTGTTATTTCGATAAGTTCGAAATAACGCCCTTAAAGCCAAGGGCCTTCGCCATCAAAGATATAGAGGTTCGACCTCGCTCGACCTCAAGACGGGCTTTTATTTCGATAAGTTCGAAATAATTCATCAAAGATATAGAGGTTCGACCTCGCTCGAACTCAAGACGGGCTGTTATTTCGATAAGTTCGAAATAACGCCCTTAAGGCTAAGGGCCTTCGCCATTAAAGATATAGAGATTCGACCTCGCTCGAACTCAAGACGGGCTGTTATTTCGATAAGTTTGAAATAATGCCCTTAAGGCCAAGGGCCTTCGCCATCAAAGATATAGAGGTTCGACCTCGCTCGAACTCAAGACGGGCCGTTATTTTGATAAGTTCGAAATAACGCCCTTAAGGCCAAGGGCCTTCGCCATCAAAGATAGAGAGGTCCGACCTCGCTCGAACTCAAGACGGGCAATTATTTCGAAAAGTTCGAAATAACTCCCTTAAGGCCAAGGGCCTTAGCCATCAAAGATATAGAGGTTCGACCTCGCTCGAACTCAAGACGGGTTGTTATTTCGATAAGTTCGAAATAACGCCCTTAAGGCCAAGGGCGTTCGCCATCACAGATATAGAGGTTCGACCTCGCTCGAACTCAAGACTGGCTGTTATTTCGATAATTTCGAAATAACGCCCTTAAGGCCAAGGCCCTTCGCCATCGAAGATAGAGAGGTTCGACCTCGCTCGAACTCAAGATGGGTTGTTATTTCGATAAGTTCGAAATAACGCCCTTAAAGCCAAGGGCCTTCGCCATCAAAGATATAGAGGTTCGACCTCGCTCAAACTCAAGACGGGCTGTTATTTCGATAAGTTCGAAATAACGCCCTTAAGGCCAAGCACCTTCGGCATCAAAGATAGAGAGATTCGACCTCGCTCAAACTCAAGATGGGCTGTTATTTCGATAAGTTCGAAATAACGCCCTTAAAGCCAAGGGCCTTCGCCATCAAAAATATAGAGGTTCGACCTCGCTCAAACTCAAGACGGGCTGTTATTTCGATAAGATCGAAATAATTCCCTTAAAGCCAAGGGCCTTCGCAATCACAGAGGTTCGACCTCGCTCGAACTCAAGACGGGCTGTTATTTCGATAAGTTCGAAATAAGGCCCTTAAGGCCAAGGGCCTTCGCCATCAAAGATATAGAGGTTCGACCCCACTCAAACTCAAGACGGGCTGTTATTTCGATAAGTTCGAAATAACGCCCTTAAGGGCAAGGGACTTCGCCATCAAAGATATAGAGGTTTGATCTCGCTCGAACGCAAGACGGGTTGTTATTTTGATAAGTTTGAAATAACGCCCTTATGGTCAAGGGCCTTCGCCATTAAAGATATAGAGGTTCGACCTCGCTCGAACTCAAGACGGGCTGTTATTTTGATAAGTACGAAATAACGCCCTTAAGGCTAAGGGCCTTCGCCATTAAAGATATAGAGATTCGACCTCGCTCGAACTCAAGACGGGCAGTTATTTCGATAAGTTCGGAATAATGCCCTTAAGGCGAAGGGCCTTCGCCATCAAAGATAGAGAGGTTCGACCTCGCTCGAACTCAAGATGGGCTGTTATTTTGATAAGTTCGAATTAATGAAATAAGTTCGAATTAACGCCCTTAAGGCCAAGGGCCTTCGCCATCAAAGATATAGAGGTTCGACCTCGCTCGAACTCAAGACGGGTTGTTATTTCGATAAGTTCGAAATAACGCCCTTAAGGCCAAGGGCCTTCGCCATCAAAGATATAGAGGTTCGACCTCGCTCGTACTCAAGACGGGCTGTTATTTCGATAAGTTCGAAATAATGCCCTTAAGGCCAAGGGCCTTCGCCATCAAAGATAGAGAGGTTCGACCTCGCTCGAACTCAAGACGGGCCGTTATTTCGGTAAGTTCGAAATAACGCCCTTAAGGCCAAGGGCCTTTGCCATCAAAGATAGAGAGGTTCGACCTCGCTCGAACTCAAGATGGGCTGTTATTTCGATAAGTTCGAAATAATGCCCTTAAGGCCAAGGGCCTTCGCCATCATAAGATAGAGAGGTTCGACCTCGCTCGAACTCAAGACGGGCTGTTATTTCGATAAGTTCGAAATAACGCCCTTAAGGCTAAGGGCCTTCGCCATCAAAGATATAGAGGTTCGACCTCGCACCAACTCTAGACGGGATGTTATTTCGATAAGTTCGAAATAACGCCCTTAAGACCAAGGGCCATCGCCATTAATGATAGAGAGGTTCGACCTCGCTCGAACTCAAGACGGGCTATTATTTCGATAAGTTCAAAATAACGCCCTTAAGGCCAAGAGCCTTCGCCATCAAAGATAGACAGGCTCGACCTTGCTCGAACTCAAGACGGGCTGTTATTTCGATAAGTTCGAAATAATGCCCTTAAGGCCAAGGGCCTTCGCCATCAAAGATATAGAGGTTCGACCT
>NW_017671451.1:7941-11144 GCF_001879085.1 Nicotiana attenuata | reverse complement strand
TTCAAGACGGGCTGTTATTTCGATAAGTGCGAAATAACGCCCTTAAGGCCAAGTGCCTTCGCCATCAAAGATAGAGAGGTTCGACCTCGCTCGAACTCAAGATAGGATGATATTTCGATAAGTTCGAAATAACGCCCTTAAGGCCAAGGGCATTCACCATAAAAGATAGAGAGGTTCGACCTCGCTCGACCTGAAGACGGGCTATTATTTTGATAAGTTCTAAATAACGCCCATATGGCCAAGGGCCTTCGCCATCAAAGATATAGAGGTTCGACCTCGCTCGAACTCAAGACGGGCTGTTATTTCGATAAGTTCGAAATAACGCCCTTAAGGCCAAGGGCCTTCGCCATCAAAGATATAGAGGTTCGACCTCGCTCGAACTCAAGACGGGCTGTTATTTAGATAAGTTCGAAATAACGCCCTTAAGGCCAAGGGCCTTCGCCATCAAAGATATAGAGGTTCGACCTCGCTCGAACTCAAGACGGGCTGTTATTTCGATAAGTTCGAAATAACGCCCTTAAGGCCAAGGGCCTTCGCCATCAAAGATATAGAGGTTCGACCTCGCTCGAACTCAAGACGGGCTGTTATTTCGATAAGTTCGAAATAACGCCCTTAAGGCCAAGGGCCTTCGCCATCAAAGATATAGAGGTTCGACCTCGCTCGAACTCAAGACGGGCTGTTATTTCGATAAGTTCGAAATAACGCCCTTAAGGCCAAGGGCCTTCGCCATCAAAGATATAGAGGTTCGACCTCGCTCGAACTCAAGACGGGCTGTTATTTCGATAAGTTCGAAATAACGCCCTTAAGGCCAAGGGCCTTCGCCATCAAAGATATAGAGGTTCGACCTCGCTCGAACTCAAGACGGGCTGTTATTTCGATAAGTTCGAAATAACGCCCTTAAGGCCAAGGGCCTTCGCCATCAAAGATATAGAGGTTCGACCTCGCTCGAACTCAAGACGGGCTGTTATTTCGATAAGTTCGAAATAACGCCCTTAAGGCCAAGGGCCTTCGCCATCAAAGATATAGAGGTTCGACCTCGCTCGAACTCAAGACGGGCTGTTATTTCGATAAGTTCGAAATAACGCCCTTAAGGCCAAGGGCCTTCGCCATCAAAGATATAGAGGTTCGACCTCGCTCGAACTCAAGACGGGCTGTTATTTCGATAAGTTCGAAATAACGCCCTTAAGGCCAAGGGCCTTCGCCATCAAAGATATAGAGGTTCGACCTCGCTCGAACTCAAGACGGGCTGTTATTTCGATAAGTTCGAAATAACGCCCTTAAGGCCAAGGGCCTTCGCCATCAAAGATATAGAGGTTCGACCTCGCTCGAACTCAAGACGGGCTGTTATTTCGATAAGTTCGAAATAACGCCCTTAAGGCCAAGGGCCTTCGCCATCAAAGATATAGAGGTTCGACCTCGCTCGAACTCAAGACGGGCTGTTATTTCGATAAGTTCGAAATAACGCCCTTAAGGCCAAGGGCCTTCGCCATCAAAGATATAGAGGTTCGACCTCGCTCGAACTCAAGACGGGCTGTTATTTCGATAAGTTCGAAATAACGCCCTTAAGGCCAAGGGCCTTCGCCATCAAAGATATAGAGGTTCGACCTCGCTCGAACTCAAGACGGGCTGTTATTTCGATAAGTTCGAAATAACGCCCTTAAGGCCAAGGGCCTTCGCCATCAAAGATATAGAGGTTCGACCTCGCTCGAACTCAAGACGGGCTGTTATTTCGATAAGTTCGAAATAACGCCCTTAAGGCCAAGGGCCTTCGCCATCAAAGATATAGAGGTTCGACCTCGCTCGAACTCAAGACGGGCTGTTATTTCGATAAGTTCGAAATAACGCCCTTAAGGCCAAGGGCCTTCGCCATCAAAGATATAGAGGTTCGACCTCGCTCGAACTCAAGACGGGCTGTTATTTCGATAAGTTCGAAATAACGCCCTTAAGGCCAAGGGCCTTCGCCATCAAAGATATAGAGGTTCGACCTCGCTCGAACTCAAGACGGGCTGTTATTTCGATAAGTTCGAAATAACGCCCTTAAGGCCAAGGGCCTTCGCCATCAAAGATATAGAGGTTCGACCTCGCTCGAACTCAAGACGGGCTGTTATTTCGATAAGTTCGAAATAACGCCCTTAAGGCCAAGGGCCTTCGCCATCAAAGATATAGAGGTTCGACCTCGCTCGAACTCAAGACGGGCTGTTATTTCGATAAGTTCGAAATAACGCCCTTAAGGCCAAGGGCCTTCGCCATCAAAGATATAGAGGTTCGACCTCGCTCGAACTCAAGACGGGCTGTTATTTCGATAAGTTCGAAATAACGCCCTTAAGGCCAAGGGCCTTCGCCATCAAAGATATAGAGGTTCGACCTCGCTCGAACTCAAGACGGGCTGTTATTTCGATAAGTTCGAAATAACGCCCTTAAGGCCAAGGGCCTTCGCCATCAAAGATATAGAGGTTCGACCTCGCTCGAACTCAAGACGGGCTGTTATTTCGATAAGTTCGAAATAACGCCCTTAAGGCCAAGGGCCTTCGCCATCAAAGATATAGAGGTTCGACCTCGCTCGAACTCAAGACGGGCTGTTATTTCGATAAGTTCGAAATAACGCCCTTAAGGCCAAGGGCCTTCGCCATCAAAGATATAGAGGTTCGACCTCGCTCGAACTCAAGACGGGCTGTTATTTCGATAAGTTCGAAATAACGCCCTTAAGGCCAAGGGCCTTCGCCATCAAAGATATAGAGGTTCGACCTCGCTCGAACTCAAGACGGGCTGTTATTTCGATAAGTTCGAAATAACGCCCTTAGGACCAAGGGCCTTCACCATCAAAGATATAGAGGTTCGACCTTGCTCGAACTTAAGACGGGCTGTTATTTCGATAAGTTCGAAGTAACGTCCTTAAGGCCAAGGGCCTTTACTATCAAAGATATAGAGGTTCGACCTCACTCGAATTCAAGACGGGCTGTTATTTCGATAAGTTCGAAATAATGCCCTTAAGGCCAAGGGCCTTCGCCATGAAGATATAGAGGTTCGACCTCGCTCGAATTCAAGACGGGCTGTTATTTCGATAAGTTCGAAATAACGCCCTTAAGGCCAAGTGCCTTCGCCATCAAAGATATAGAGGTTCGACCTCGCTCGGACTCAAGATGGTCTGTTATTTCAATATGTTCGAAATAACGCCCTTAAGGCCAAGGGCCTTCGCCATCAAA
>NW_017671451.1:0-3065 GCF_001879085.1 Nicotiana attenuata | reverse complement strand
AAAGATATAGAGGTTCGACCTCGCTGGAACTCAAGACGGGCTATTATTTCGATAAGTTAGAAATAATGCCCTTAAGGCCAAGCGTCTTCGCCATCAAAGATATAGAGGTTCGATCTCGCTCGAACTCACGACGGGCTGTTATCATGATAAGTTTGTAATAATTCCCTTAAGGCCAAGGGCCTTCGCCATCAAAGAAATAGAGGTTCGACCTCGCTCGAACTCAGGACGGGCTGTTATTTCGATAAGTTCGAAATAACGCCCTTAAGGCCAAGGGCCTTCGCCATCAAAGATATAGAGGTTCGACCTCGCTCGAACTCAAGACGGGCTGTTATTTCGATAAGTTCGAAATAACGCCCTTAAGGCCAAGGGCCTTCGCCATCAAAGATATAGAGGTTCGACCTCGCTCGAACTCAAGACGGGCTGTTATTTCGATAAGTTCGAAATAACGCCCTTAAGGCCAAGGGCCTTCGCCATCAAAGATATAGAGGTTCGACCTCGCTCGAACTCAAGACGGGCTGTTATTTCGATAAGTTCGAAATAACGCCCTTAAGGCCAAGGGCCTTCGCCATCAAAGATATAGAGGTTCGACCTCGCTCGAACTCAAGACGGGCTGTTATTTCGATAAGTTCGAAATAACGCCCTTAAGGCCAAGGGCCTTCGCCATCAAAGATATAGAGGTTCGACCTCGCTCGAACTCAAGACGGGCTGTTATTTCGATAAGTTCGAAATAACGCCCTTAAGGCCAAGGGCCTTCGCCATCAAAGATATAGAGGTTCGACCTCGCTCGAACTCAAGACGGGCTGTTATTTCGATAAGTTCGAAATAACGCCCTTAAGGCCAAGGGCCTTCGCCATCAAAGATATAGAGGTTCGACCTCGCTCGAACTCAAGACGGGCTGTTATTTCGATAAGTTCGAAATAACGCCCTTAAGGCCAAGGGCCTTCGCCATCAAAGATATAGAGGTTCGACCTCGCTCGAACTCAAGACGGGCTGTTATTTCGATAAGTTCGAAATAACGCCCTTAAGGCCAAGGGCCTTCGCCATCAAAGATATAGAGGTTCGACCTCGCTCGAACTCAAGACGGGCTGTTATTTCGATAAGTTCGAAATAACGCCCTTAAGGCCAAGGGCCTTCGCCATCAAAGATATAGAGGTTCGACCTCGCTCGAACTCAAGACGGGCTGTTATTTCGATAAGTTCGAAATAACGCCCTTAAGGCCAAGGGCCTTCGCCATCAAAGATATAGAGGTTCGACCTCGCTCGAACTCAAGACGGGCTGTTATTTCGATAAGTTCGAAATAACGCCCTTAAGGCCAAGGGCCTTCGCCATCAAAGATATAGAGGTTCGACCTCGCTCGAACTCAAGACGGGCTGTTATTTCGATAAGTTCGAAATAACGCCCTTAAGGCCAAGGGCCTTCGCCATCAAAGATATAGAGGTTCGACCTCGCTCGAACTCAAGACGGGCTGTTATTTCGATAAGTTCGAAATAACGCCCTTAAGGCCAAGGGCCTTCGCCATCAAAGATATAGAGGTTCGACCTCGCTCGAACTCAAGACGGGCTGTTATTTCGATAAGTTCGAAATAACGCCCTTAAGGCCAAGGGCCTTCGCCATCAAAGATATAGAGGTTCGACCTCGCTCGAACTCAAGACGGGCTGTTATTTCGATAAGTTCGAAATAACGCCCTTAAGGCCAAGGGCCTTCGCCATCAAAGATATAGAGGTTCGACCTCGCTCGAACTCAAGACGGGCTGTTATTTCGATAAGTTCGAAATAACGCCCTTAAGGCCAAGGGCCTTCGCCATCAAAGATATAGAGGTTCGACCTCGCTCGAACTCAAGACGGGCTGTTATTTCGATAAGTTCGAAATAACGCCCTTAAGGCCAAGGGCCTTCGCCATCAAAGATATAGAGGTTCGACCTCGCTCGAACTCAAGACGGGCTGTTATTTCGATAAGTTCGAAATAACGCCCTTAAGGCCAAGGGCCTTCGCCATCAAAGATATAGAGGTTCGACCTCGCTCGAACTCAAGACGGGCTGTTATTTCGATAAGTTCGAAATAACGCCCTTAAGGCCAAGGGCCTTCGCCATCAAAGATATAGAGGTTCGACCTCGCTCGAACTCAAGACGGGCTGTTATTTCGATAAGTTCGAAATAACGCCCTTAAGGCCAAGGGCCTTCGCCATCAAAGATATAGAGGTTCGACCTCGCTCGAACTCAAGACGGGCTGTTATTTCGATAAGTTCGAAATAACGCCCTTAAGGCCAAGGGCCTTCGCCATCAAAGATATAGAGGTTCGACCTCGCTCGAACTCAAGACGGGCTGTTATTTCGATAAGTTCGAAATAACGCCCTTAAGGCCAAGGGCCTTCGCCATCAAAGATATAGAGGTTCGACCTCGCTCGAACTCAAGACGGGCTGTTATTTCGATAAGTTCGAAATAACGCCCTTAAGGCCAAGGGCCTTCGCCATCAAAGATATAGAGGTTCGACCTCGCTCGAACTCAAGACGGGCTGTTATTTCGATAAGTTCGAAATAACGCCCTTAAGGCCAAGGGCCTTCGCCATCAAAGATATAGAGGTTCGACCTCGCTCGAACTCAAGACGGGCTGTTATTTCGATAAGTTCGAAATAACGCCCTTAAGGCCAAGGGCCTTCGCCATCAAAGATATAGAGGTTCGACCTCGCTCGAACTCAAGACGGGCTGTTATTTCGATAAGTTCGAAATAACGCCCATAAGGCTAAGGGCCTTCGCCATCAAAGATATAGAGATTCGACCTCGCTTGTACTCAAGACGGGATGTTATTTCGATAAGTTCGAAATAACGCCCTTAAGGCCAAGGGCCTTCGCCATCAAAGATATAGAGATTCGACCTCGCTCAAACTCAAGACGGGTTGTTATTTGGATAAGTTCGTAATAACGCCCTTAAGGCAAAGGTCCTTCGCCATCAAAGATATAGAGGTTCGACCTCCCTCGAACTCAAGACGGGCTGTTATTTTGATAAGTTCGAAATAACGCCCTGAAGGCCAAGGGCCTTCGCCAGCAAAGATATAGAGGTTCGACCTCGCT
>NW_017671450.1:291325-294080 GCF_001879085.1 Nicotiana attenuata | reverse complement strand
CTTCTTCAAGTCAGGCAGAGAAAGAAAGAGAGCGTCTCGAGTCTTCTTTCTCGAAACAATTATCTAAGGCAAGTGAAGAGATTAGAGAGCTGAAAGCTCTTTTAAGTCAAAAAGAAGTTTATGCTGGAGATTTGATACAGAATTTGACTCAGACACAAGAAAATCTGCGAACTTCTGAAGACAAGATGCAGGCCTTGGAAAAATCTCATGCCTCTCTCCAAGCCTCTTACAACTCAGCCTTGGATGAAAATGAAGGTCTCAAGAATGAAATTGTTGCTTGGGAAAGAGATATGAGCTTCTTGAAGATAAGGTTGCAGTTGATGTAAGCTGGGCTTTTCTGAACTCCCGTCGTGATGCTTTAGTTGAAGCTAGCCAAGAAAACTTTAATCTGGAGTCAGAGTTAGCTAAGGTGATGGAGACTATTAAAAAAGCTCAACAACCACTGGACTCCCTTCACCCACGATTGAAGTTTTCGAAACTGAAGTTCCTGGAGTTGATGTTCCCGTGGGTGAAGTTCCGGTGAGTGAGGCTCCCTTGGCTGAAACTTCTGCAGTTGAAGTCCCCATGAACACTAAAATTGCCTCGGGTGGTGCACCCTCTTCAAGCTCAACCGTGCCTCTTGTTGCAAGTCAAGTTGAAACTTCGTCTATTGATACTCCAATGGTTGAAAATCAACCCGCTTCTGTTGGCGATGCTGTTCCAGTTGAGCCCACTGATGATCCTTCTTCAGTCCTTTCCTCTTAGTGAAAAATTTACATCTGCTAATAGGGACAGTTGAGCCCACTGATGATCTCGCAGTACTAACATACTCATCACATGGATATCCAACCGTCATTCCGGCTAATAGGGACAATACCGAACATATAAGTTCAAAACACTTGCTCACACAATCAGCACCTCGGTGCTCAAGCCATAGGCAAAGATCCGGCCTCAAGTCCTCCAGACTGGCCCAACATACTCACGAAGATCACATCTCGCCCCTTGATCGGGGAATCACAAACCATCAAGGCACATATAATACTGAGCGCTCACGTGCGCATACAGACGTGTGGAAGGAATTTCAAGAGTTATATCACAAGCTGAATCAAGTACGCACGATAAGAATTCCAAGAAAGTGAAGTTTTCCTAAAGGTTCTACAGCCTCTCGAGGATAAATACAGACGTCTCCGTACCGATCCCCGAGACTCTACTAAACCTGCTTATGACTCGTGAGACCTAGTAACCTACGCTCTGATACCAACTTGTCACGACCCAAACCCCGCTCCGGTCGTGATGGCGCCTCTCGTGAAGACAAGTCCAGCCAGACCATTTTAGAACACCACTTTTAAGCAGTTAAACAGTTTAATAACAGTTCGAATATGATTTAATGATATTAATTAACGTAATTACAACCCAACACAGCCCGACCGGGGTGTCACAAGTCACGAGCATCTATAAGAATGTAATTCCACTTTACAAGTCTAGAAATACACTGAACAGGAATAGTGAATAACGTAGAAAGATAGTGGTGCTGCGAACGCTGGCAGTCACCTCGCTAAAACCTCTACAACTCTGCCTCCATGCAGCCAATACCCGCTACCGGGTGAATAAATACCTGCAACTGCACGCGAGGTGCACGGAGTAAAGTGAGTACTCCAATTCAAAGAGTAATAAAGGTAAATAATAACTGAGCAGCAAGAAATCACGTAAAGCAACCGACATGCTATATAGAAGCCGGGTACAATTTTCTGAGAAAAACAGTGAAATCTGTGGAATCTTTAGAATTATCTTGGCTTAGTTCAAATCTCTTTTGAAAATGATCTTTTCAATAATTACGAAAACAATTTCAAAACAGATAGTGCTGATAAGCACAGAAAAATCCGCCCCTCGGGCACAAATACCACGGTATAACAGGTAAAAAGGCAAATAAATATGCAAGATGAGCACATAAAAGTCCGCCCCTCGGGCAATACCTCAAAACAGTACCAGCCCCTCGGCCTTACTCTCAACAACACTCTCAGCCCCTCAGGCTCTCTCTCTCAGATCACTCTCAGAACAGTATCATATAGTAGCCGCTGCGGCGTACAGCCCGATCCACATATTGCTGCGGCGTGCAGCCCGATCCATATGGGTACCCGCGCTCACTGTAAAGGTACAGACTCCGGAGGGGCTCCTGCAGCCTAAGAGCTATAGCACTGCGGCGTGCAGTCCGATCCAATATATATATACCGCTGCGGCGTGCATCCCGATCCATATAAGTATCGCTGCGGCGTGCAGCCCGATCCATATATAACTCTCACATCCAGGCCCTCGGCCTCACATCACTCAGTTGAATGCGATCGCGAAGCTTCACCCTCAGACCCTCTGCGATCGCAGATGACCAAATTCGAACACGATGAACAAATTTCAAGCCTCCCGAATTTCTCCTATGCGATCGCGGCATCACCCCCGGGATCGCGAAGGCCAAAGTTTCTGCAACATAAGAACTGAAAAACCTGCAACTCTCAAGAGCCAAAATTGGTCCGATTGACCATCCGAAACTCACCCAAGGCCCTCGGGACCTCAACCAAACATGTTAACATATCCCATAACCTCATTCAAACTTGTTCCAATCATCAAAACACCTCAAACAACATCAAATTACTCGAAACTCATCGAATTCAAGCCTAAGTTTCTCAAAACCTCCGAAATGCACTTTCAATCAAAAACCCGACCAAACGACGTCCGAATGACCTGAAATTTTGCACACACATCACAAATCACATAACGAAGCTAC
>NW_017671450.1:279258-289507 GCF_001879085.1 Nicotiana attenuata | reverse complement strand
AACCCAACACTGAGACAACCAGTCTACACCCCAATATCATATCCAAAATCTAATATACCAAGCAAAGAAAGATCCACTCGGGCCTCCAAATCCCAACAGCCGCTAAACGGTGCCGATACACACGCTCCACAACCACTACATAGGCTGTACATGAGAACTTCCAGTCTCCACTCCATATAGCACACGAATCACCATGCCTGATCCCAAATTCCGCAGTATGAATACATATCACACCCCAAGTACCCAATCATTCCACGATAGATATTCTAAAATTCCCCTGTGCCATCACACAAACTCAGATATCAACAGTCGATCTAACAAGAAAGCGCCGCAATACTACCGAAGTATCATCAGTCTAATCACATTACCTTTTCCTGAGACGTATACTCTCGCCAAATCACTTCCAATTAGCAGTACCATTTCCTTGATTACCTGAGGCTACCCGTTGCCTAAGAATTTTATGACTTCTTTTCAGAACTGAACTGTAACTCATCTAGTCAAGAACTTCCACTGATCCCGGTTGGAAGAAAATAATCACACATCCCATGCTTCACATGCCCATAGAAAGATATATACACCTCCAAGCCACGGTACACCTAACAAGAACTCTCTCCCAATTCCATTTGCACAAGGTAAACTGCCATGACTGAATTCTTCTACCCAAACCAAGCTAAGCAAGCTGTCAAAACTCAAGAGCTTTGCTGCACAATACCTGTAAGGGCTCATTGTCTCGAATACATACGAAAAATTAATCATATCCGAACCATACCGATTCGGTCTACTATCAAGCTATCCCATCTATCTAATTTCCCTTCTGATTCATCATCAACTTGATATTCCCTCTTACTGTAGCACCACAGTTCCTCAACCCAGGCTCACTACACGAGACCCCAGCACAAGACCACACTGTCTAAGACCCATAAGCCACTGAATACTCTCTCAAATGTTCCCAGAAATACCACATTCCAGAATACTTTACTCTGAAGAACTTCCTGCGGATCTAAATTCGTTACCTTTACTTTCCAGATACCGATACATAGGATCCCCTAATCCACATAAAAGTATCACAAGTCTTGACCTTTCCGATGAAAACACAGTCTCTGACCACATACACAGCCTTAAGACACCTGATTATTACATGTAGAATCTTGATCACAATAAAACCATTCTCGAGAGTCATTCACTCTTATTCAAACTGCAAATTACCTGACTTAACGAACAGAACCACTCGTGTCTTATTGGCACTCCGATACCGCAAAATGAGATCCTCATCCCAATACAACCAAGCAATTTCCTGCTCCATGCACCGAGCATTCTATACCAACAACAACTCTAGACAACCTATTACTTTCACACATCTACGAAGCACCGTATAACCTTTGTCAAAATTTTGCTTCACTCGTGCCATCCTCGGCTCAATTTCCGCAACCAGAACTGATCCGCCAACATGCCTCAGACCGGAACCAACATAGCACATAACCGTGCAATCAGCTAATCCACAGCAGCCTCCCCAACTTGGCTCGAAGCCATATATCAGGACACACTCAATAACCTATAATACTTTTACTCTAATGATGCCACAATATCATAGTGAGATTAAACTCAAATCATCCACTAGTTTGTGAAAACACATATCATCTAGTACTGTAATCCTCTGCAACCTCGCATTCATTCCCACATCAGTTGAGTCTACTCTCTAAGCTACCCGAATTCTCAAATTTCAACATGTACCCTTCCATTACACATGAGATCTTCTAACATACGCATAAGGATCATACCACTGAAGAACACTCCGCAGGAGATAACCCACCTGCTTCGCCTCAATTTAGTACTTCAGCACACCTCCCACCGTCATACACATTACCCAGTCATTTAGTCTTCCTGGGTCTGAACTCATACCGCCACATGTAATGCACTTCACTTCCCAACTAGGAGACACGAAAATATTCTTCACGCGCCCATAATCCGGGATACACATCAAATCACAATAGGAACCGAACACTTAACAGTTCATCTATTATCCAGCAGACTTCTTCGTCACTACCAAGTCATATAGATACATCTCGCAGTACTAACATACTCATCACATGGATATCCAACCGCCATTCCGGCTAATAGGGACAACCCCGAACATATAAGTTTAAAATACTTGCTCACACAATCAGCACCTCGGTGCTCAAGCCATAAGCAAAGATCCGGCCTCAAGTCCTCCAGACTGACCCAACATACTCACGAAGATCACATCTCGCCCCTTGATCGGGGAATCACAAACCATCAAGGCACATATAATACTGAGCGCTCACATGCGCATACAAACGTGTGGAAGGAATTTCAAGAGTTATATCACAAGCTGAATCAAGTACGCACGATAAGAATTCCAAGAAAGTGATGTTTTCCTAAAGGCTCTACAACCTCTCGAGGATAAATACAGACGTCTCCGTACCGATCCGCGAGACTCTACTAAACCTGCTCATGACTCGTGAGACCTAGTAACCTAGGCTCTAATACCAACTTATCACGACCCAAACCCCGCTCCGGTCGTGATGGCGCCTCTCGTGACGACAAGGCCAGCCAGACCATTTCAGAACACCATTTTTAAGCAGTTAAACAGTTCAATAACAGTTCGAATATGATTTAATGATATTAATTAACGTAATTACAACCCAACACAGCCCGACCGGGGTGTCACAAGTCACGAGCATCTATAAGAATGTAATTCCACTTTACAAGTCTAGAAATACACTGAACAGGAATAGTGAATAACATAGAAAGACAGTGGTGCTGCGAACGCTGGCAATCACCTCGCTAAAACCTCTACAACTCTGCCTCCACGCAGCCAATACCCGCTACCGGGTGAATAAATACCTGCAACTGCACGCGAGGTGTAGGGAGTAAAGTGAGTACTCCAACTCAGTGAGTAATAAAGATAAATAATAACTGAGCAGCAAGAAATCACGTAAAGCAACCAACATGCTATATAGAAGCCGGGTACAATTTTCTGAGAAAAACAGTGAAATCTGTGGAATCTTTAGAATTATCTTGGCTCGGTTCAAATCTCTTTTGAAAATGATCTTTTCAATAATTACGCAAACGATTTCAAAACAGTTAGTGCTGATAACCACAGAAAAGTCCGCCCCTCGGGCACAAATACCACAGTATAATAGGTAAAAGGCAAATAAATATGCAAGATGAGCACATAAAAGTCCGCCACTCGGGCAATACCTCAAAGCAGTACCAGCCCCTCGGGCTCACTCTCAACCACACTCTCAGCCCCTCGGGCTCTATCTCTCAGATCACTCTAAGAACAGTATCATATAGTAGTCGTTGCGGCGTGGAACCCGATCCACATATTGCTGCGGTGCAGCCCGATCCATAGCTCGCTGCGGCGTGCAGCCCGATCCATATGGGTACCCGCGCTCACTGTGGGGGTGCAGACTCCGGAGTGGCTCCTACAGCCCAAGCGCTATATCACTGCAGCGTGCAGTCCGATCCAATATATATATACCGCTGTGGCGTGCAGCCCGATCCATATAAGTATCGCTGCGGCGTGCAGCCCGATCCATATATAACTCTCACATCCAGGCCCTCGGCCTCACATCACTCAGTGTATCCTCACATCTGGCCCTCGGCCACACTCAGTCAGAATATCATCACAAGCCCCTCGGGCATTAGTAAAACGGTAGTTCTCAGTCCAAATTATCATTTAAAATATCATTTAAGACTCAAATCTGAGTAAAAGTGGCTGAGTTGTAAAATAGTGGAGAAACAGTATGACTGGGTTCAAGTAATAAGTCAAAACAGTGAGGAAACAGTGAAAATAATCCCCGAAGGATTCAAATAGTTGGCACGAAGCCCAAATATGGCAATCAGCCCAAACAACAGTGATAACAAATAAATTCCAGTCAAATACGCAGTAAATTAATCAATCGGGACGGACCAAGTCACAATCCCCAGCGGTGCTCTACCCCACGCCCACTATCCGGCGTGCAAGTCACCTCAATATAGCACTACGATGTGCAATCCGGGGTTTCAAACCCTCAGGATATCATTTACAATCATTACTCACCTTGAACCGGTGAAATCTCTAGCTCGCGCCGCCTTTGCCCCTCAAATCGGCCTCCACGCGCGTCGAATCTATCCAAAATCAGAGCGAATACATCACAATATGCTAAGGGAACAATACCCAATCGAAAACAATCGAAAAATAGCAAAAATCTCGAAACTAGCAAAACCCGAGCCCCGGGCCCACTTCTCGAAAAATTATAAAATTCACATCAATGGATTCCTCATCTCGCCACGAGTTCATACATACCAAGAACTCCCAAATCCGACCTCAAATGACCCTTCAAATTCCAATTTAAAAATCCCAAAACTCAAGCCCTAGTTCTTCCACTTTTAGCTTAATTCCATGAATTTCTAGGTGGATTTCACAATAAAAACGAGTTTTAAATTCAAAAATCTTACCTCCAATCGATTCTCCTTGATTCCGTCTTCAATTTCCTTCAAAAATCTCCCAAAAAGATCAACAATGGAGGAAAATGTCCCAAAATCGCGGAAATGAGCTTTTAAAACATTCTGCCCAGCTCTATATTTTCTTCTATGCGATCGCGGCCTCATGCACGCGATCGCGAAGAGCAAATTTCCAAGCTCCCAAAAATGTGCTATGCGAACACGAGAATGCCCCTGCGAACGCGAAGAAGAACTTACCTGGACTCCAAAAACCTCATACGCGATCGCGAACAGCTGAATGCGATAGCGAAGCTTCACCCTCAGACCCTCTGCGATCGCAGATGACCAAATGCGAACGTGATGAACAAATTTCAAGCCTCCCGAATTTCTCCTATGCGATCGTGGCATCACCCCCGCGATCGCGATGGCCAAAGTTTCTGCAACATAAGAACTGAAAAACCCGCAACTCTTAAGAGCCAAAATTGGTCCGATTGACCATCCGAAACTCACCTGAGGCCCTTGGGACCTCAACCAAACATGCCAACATATCCCATAACATCATTCAAACTTGTTCCAATCATCAAAACACCTCAAACAACATCAAATTACTCGAAACTCATCGAATTTAAGCCTAAGTTTCTCAAAACCTCCGAAATGCACTTTCGATAAAAAACCAGACCAAAAGACGTCCGAATGACCTGAAATTTTGCACACACCTCACAAATCACATAACGAAGCTACAGCAACTCTCGGGATTCCATTCCGACCTTCAGATCAAAATCTCACCCATCAACCGGAATTCGCCAAAATACTAACTTCGCCAATTCAAGCCTAATCCTACACCGAACCTCCAAAATCAATTCCGATCACACTCCTAAGTCACAAATCATCCCCCGAAGCTAACCGAATCACCGGAAATCACATCCGAGCCCTCTAACTCAATAGTCAACATTCGGTTGACTTTTCCAACTTAAGCCTTCCTTAAAGAGACTAAGTGTCTTATTTCTTATCAGAACCAATCCAAATCAATTCTAAACACCACATACCGATAACGAAACATGAAGAAGCATAAAATGGGGAAAATGGAGCGGTAACACATGAGACGACGGGTCGGGTCGTCACAACAATTCTATTTATAACACTCCTCCTTGAATGTCTATTCAACAGATAATGTGCCTCGTTAAAACCTTAACTAAAATAAAACCCAGTGGGAAAAGAATTATAGAGAAGGAAAAAGAGTACACATATCTAACAATACGCCTTTTGGTTGCCTCGTGAAAAACCTTGCAAGGAAAACCCAGTGGGACAAAACCTTGTAAGGAAAAAATAGTACAACGCGTATTAACTCCCTCTGATGAGAGCATCACTTCACATCCTTAAGCATTTGCATTCCAATCTTGTGCACCATCTTCAAAAGATCTTTGGTAGATATTTTATAAACAAATTAGCCATATTAACTTGAATAAATATATTGCACCTTGAAATTGTCATTCTTGATAGAGATGAATTGTCTCCATATGATCTTGTTGAAATCGTCAGTTCAATATCTTCACGTAGAGGTGAAAACTCTTGCTATCATATTATCATGCATATAGTTATAGCAAGACACATTTGTGCACAAATTGCACTGAGGATGTAGTACTTCAAGACCATGAGTTATATATGCTTTAAGCAATTTAAATCATTGAGGGAATGTTAAGTCATATAAGCCAAATAAATAGACTTTAGATGCATATCAAGTTTTCATGTCATGCTAGACATATAAGATATCGAAAACTGACTGCACATATCATTGACTTTATACTTTCAAGTATTTGAACTGCAGGTCCAAAACAACATCTCTTTCATATGAAACCAATTCTACTTGAATTGTTTCTCCAGGCTTAAGATCCTCATATATATTTAGCGCTACAATCAATGTCGTCGACAAACATTTTATATCGGTTCCAACCTCTTTATTTTTCATAAAGACATAACATAGAGATCTCTTTATTCATATATTCAGGTACCTGGATCTCTCATGAGATTTTATGAAGTGTTATGTCATGTGATCTTCTAGATCACTTGCCTCCTTTATTACTATCATTTTGATCATTTGCTCATCTTTTTTATCAAGAAGTTTATTTGAAACCGATTGTCTGTACGCTTTAAACGTATCATAGACTTTGTCCTTCTAGGATTTAATAGGAGCATTTGCAATGAGAATATAGTTACTTTCTTTGAGTCAGCAAATGCGTCTGGCATGCTTTGCAATATATTGCAAATGAATTATCCTTTTATGAACTTCAAGTTCATATTATTTTATTCGAGGATCTAGATGTACAAATGATAATTCGTTCCACATAACTTTTTCTCAACTGTTTATCGTGTCTCCCCCTCATGTTAGAAAAACTAACTTGTTTCTTCAACTTTGAGAACCATCTTGTGCGTTATGGTGTTAATCAAAATATACACCGCGCATAAATAATAATAAGATGGAATTATTTGGTTCCTGACCCTGAACCACTTGTGAGGGGAGAAAATAATATACTTTGATATATAAGTATATCAAATTAATATAGATAACTTTGTTCTCATAAGCAATTGTTTAGCTATTAAGTGGAGGCACTCAATAAATTATTTTGCTAAACCAACTGTGATGTAAACCAACTTATCAAGATGAACTATCTTGAATAAAAAAAATCTGGAAATTATGCTCTAAATCAATTATTGAGCAAGTTACCTTGCAAACACCATGTTGCGGGTTAATAATAATCGCACATGTAACCATCTCATAGATGCATCTTATGTGGTATACATGGCAGGTGAATGAGCCCATATTCACCTTTGATATTTCCAGCATTCATGGGATTCAATCCCAATTTCAGTTGATTTATTAATTAATAAGAACAAGCAATATAAGAGAATTCGTAAAGAACTTTCTAGTTCTTTTAATATTTACCCATGTGAATTCTCTATTATTTTTGCACATCATACTTAAATTGATATGGCTAAACCAATTATGCCAACTGAATAAATTATCAATATTGATAAACTTCAGATTTACACCATGACATGTGCAATTATCAATAAACTCCAAGTTTATTATGATATGGGTTTTTATATCAATAAACATCCACTTTATTGTGATATTCTTTTATTTGTGTAGTACAAACTGGAGAATAAAGCGGATAACTTTTCACATACATATTATCCCGCTACAAGTTGTAGTAATGGAAGATATTAAATTTTTCCTTTATTTATAGTCTCAATATAATCAACCGCTTTCGTGAATACCTTAGAAACTCAATTAAGTTTCTTTGAGACTTACACAAGACCTTATTGGTAATCAATTGTATTTCTCCAAAATAGTAATAATTAGCTCTTCTAGAGCTCTCAATTAATTTTGTACTACCACAGATTCATCAACATCCATGTGGTGAATATCTCTTTTAAAGAGAAAGTTATACCATTATGATTATGGTCAAAATTATATACAAGATATGTTTCTTGCATTAATTTTATTTTTTAATTATCACATTACCAAAATATTTTGGCGTAAAATAGGTACGTGACCAATGACCATTCATGCCATAATAATGACATCATTTTCTTATATCATCTCAAACCTCCTTCTAGAGGTGAGTGTGGTATATTCACTACCACTAGCACGTTCATATTCTTCAAAAAATGAATATGTATTCATAAATCAGATATTGTCACATTCACATCATGAATGGACCATAATCATCTATATGTGCTTTATAAAATCTCATGTCAAATCGATGATAAATATTACTTTCACATAGTGAAGGATTATTTTGAGAATCCTTATTATTCTCATATCACAACGATGACGATTATAATTTCGTCTATTGCCACGTCCACATCCATTGATACCTTCACGGTAATAATTTTGTCTTCTTTCAAACTTATCACATATTGCTATCACATTCTCTTAAGGGAATGAGAATGGAGCAAATTCAATGGGACGGGTTTTCACTTCTAGTGCTCACGATCATACATGACTTTGATCATGGCAAGACATAGAAATTTTACCACTTCGAGTGGTTATAATTTCTTACTAAGTCCATTAGAGGTATAATCAAAATTTATTTTCTTTGCTTGTATTTAAAATTAAATTATAGAATAAAAGAGAAAAGTACGGTAAAATACATACCTTAAATCCAGAATTTTATCATGAAGGAAGTTCATGGAACAATTGACAATCATTATGCTCAATCCCAAAACTTCTACTCAATTGGTTAGAGTCTCGTGCTGATAACGTGTTATGAAACAATAAAAGAAGAAGAAAAGTATTGCAGAGAAAAGTAGGGAGAGAGAATTCTTATTGATTTGGGATGAATTATAATGGAATAGAACCCTTTATTTATAGGGAGAGGGTGACTTAGCCACCAAGTAATAAACCCTAGAATCTCTCTAAATATAGACATTCACCTTAAATAGAATCATATTTATAACATTTTATTTCTTGTGGGATAAATAGTGTCACATTCTCTTATATTAGAAGCAAGAGTTAAGTGCCTGTATCATCAACATGCATGCCTGGTAGATGCATATGGGTCCCATCAGACTTTGCAGGGCACATCTATTACATACTTATCACAGAAGTGGGCCCCATCTAAAACTTTTCTCATATTACTCCTAATTTATTATAAAACACATAAGAAAATTAGAAAAAATAGTATATTTAGAGCTAACACGTTTAATTTTGGATTCTAATAAAATAGACAAAGCACGTAAAGATATAATATCTTATTGCTAACCAATTTTACGTAATAATGTAAATAAATTCTCTTATATTAGAAGCAAGAGTTAAGTGCCTGTGTCATCAACATGCATGCCTGGCAGGTGCATATGGGTCCCATCAGACTTTGCACGGCACATCTATTACATACTTATCACAGAAGTGGACCCCATCTAAAACTTTTCTCATATTACTCCTCATTTATTATAAAACACATAAGAAAATTAGAAAAAATAGTATACTTAGAGCTAACACGTTTAATTTTGGATTCTAATAAAATAGACAAAGCACGTAAAGAGATAATATCTTATTGCTAACCAATTTTACGTAATAATATAAATAAAAAATTTACTAAACTAATTTAACAAAGTTATTGTATAACAATGGCTAAAATACCCCCGACTCCATATTATATGTGCATTAGGTGTACTCTCCAAAAATACTAAAATTTTGCCAAACGACACTACACATGTTAATTAAAAATATTACATGTCATTAAATATGAGTAAAAAATAAATTTGAATTCTAAGGTTAATATCACTTTTATTTAAAAATCAAGGGTAAAAAAGAGTAAAAAGGTAAAAAGAGAGGGGACAATCATTTTTTCTCCAATTAGAGGAGAGCCATTATAGCTAATCCTCAACAAACTTTTTTGTTCATCCTCATGAAGATATGGATTTCAAATATCTTATCAAGAAGGTCTCTTCATAAAATTAGGGCTTTTTATGCGAGAAGAAATCGGATGAAATCTCACACTGCATCCAAGATTTGTTCTATAAAGTGAGTAAAGACAAATAAGGAGGATAAAAAAGAAGCCTAATTGTTTAAAAAAAATTGAAGAGAAGGAAAACGAAATAATAAAATAAATTTATCATCTGGAAGGAAAAAAAGACTGAAAGGATATATGGAAAAAACTACACAATATAGGGTGTGTTTGGTATGAAGGAAAATATTTTCCGGAAAATATTTTTCAATTTTCCCATGTTTGGTTGCCTTAAATGTTTTGAAAAGTATTTTCCTTATCAATTCATTTTCCTCCAATTGGAGGAAAAT
>NW_017671450.1:265661-279251 GCF_001879085.1 Nicotiana attenuata | reverse complement strand
CTCATCGTGCGTTTTGATTCCTTTGAGACTTATGCCTTTATTTCCTTCCTATTCGATCTATGCGACGCGAACGCTTGTATAAATCAAGAATTGAAGAATTGTAATGGTACTACCGATGTGGTGGGGGATGTTTCTACCTGCACAGGTGATTGGGCTATTGCGTTACCTTGCGGAAGGATATCTTGTCATTTCAGCTCAGTAACAGTATTCCCGAGAGCTTTGAGTCTATGCTTAGATTTCTACGATTTCTCATGATCGGTTGTCGCACAGTATGGGCGTGTTGGTAAAGTTCTTGCCTATATGTTGGGGCAGTGAAAGATTTGGAAGGGAGAATGAAGAGGCTGCACGACCAGAACATTGTTGAGAGAAATTTCAAACCCGGGGACATGGTATTGCTATACAACTCAAGACGTCTGTTCCCAGGTAAACTTAAGTCACGATGGTCTGGACCATTTCGAGTAGTTGAAGTTTTCCCTTCAGGAGCTGTTGAAATTGCCACCGAGAATGACTCTCGTACATTTAGAGTCAATGGTCAGCGATTGAAACTGTATGTGGGCATGAGCGGGCCAAAGGAAGTGTCTGAGTTAGATCTGATTGAACCACAGAGGTCGAGCGAGCCTTAATTGCGCTCATCTGAGTCGTGCCGCGACGTTAAATCAGGCCCTGCGTGGGAGGCAACCCACGAAATTGTTGTAAGTGTAACACATTATACAAAAAAAAATGCAGAATCAGAATAGGGCCCAGACCGCGGTCAAACCGCGGTGGGAACCCATCTCTGAATCTTGTCTACCGCGGTTCAACCGCGACCGCGGCAGAACCGCGGCAGCCCAGACGGGCCCAGGTATGAAATTATTTATTTATTTATTATTCCCCCCCTTTTTTCTAATTAACATAAACCCTCTCCCACCCCAACCCTTATTTCCCATCTGCAGCCAAACACCCCCCCCCCCCGAAACCCACGATCTTCTCTCTTCTTTTTTCTTTCTCAAATCACCCCCCACTCAAAACCTCCACTATCACCTTCTCCAAATCTCCATCCCAACACTACCCACCCCTTCCCTTCTTCCATCAAGTAAGTTTCTCTTCTCCCTTTTCTACTTTCTTCGTCTCACTTAGTGTAATTTAGTTTTGTTGTAGATTAAGTAAACCCTAGTTAGGAATAGTGTTAATTTTTTTTTTAAAATTTTTGCTTTCTTTTATGTTTTCTTTCTTTGTAATTGCTTCTTGTGGACTTGTGTGATGCTTAAATGGGTAGGTCTTCATTGTGCTTCAATTGTGGGGGTTGTTTAGATGATTTGGAAGCCTAGAAATAATTTTTTGTGATGTAGTTTGGTGGAAGGCCCTCTTGGCCGAAAATTTGGGGCTTGTTGTACTATTTTGAGGCGTTTTGTGCCTAACTTGGGATTAATGATGGTGTTGTATTAGGTTGTGATGGTGTTGTATTGGGTGAATGATGGTGTTGTATTGGGTGAATGATTGTATCTGTAATTGACGTAAACCACTTGAGGGGGTCAGTGTGGGGTGTTGTATGCCGAATATTGTGAGTTAGTACTGTTGTGAGAGCCATTGTAGGGGTTGCAACTTTCAACACCCTGCTAGTTGTGATAGTTTGAAAGGCGAAAATAAATGGGAGGATAAGGTTGATGCCATCGGGTGGCGAAGTCTGAGTACCCATCCGACTGGCACTACTTAGGATGCATTTTATGTTCTTCTGAATTCTTTGCAGGTAATATGGCTCGTAAGAAGCAAAAGAGATCGGCGGGAACATCCCAACAGCCCACATATGATGACTCCAGGTTCGAATCAGAATTGGCGGAGGACGACTTTCATGCCAAGGCCTCAAAAAGCTTCATCCCTGAGATTCAGATTGACAGGGCAGCCCTCCGGGCGGACGAAGGAACAGATGTATGAAGAGATCCGGAGGAGGGAAATGGAGTTCTTATTTGATGAACCTACACCGGTGAACAGTATGATTGTAAGAGAGTTCTANTTTTTTACCGTTTACCCCCCGTACCCCCACCCCGACCTCCCGTGCCCTAAGACCCCCCCCCCCGGGCCCCGAAAAAAATATATTTTTCAGTTTTAATTTTATTATTTATCGGTTAAGGCTTAAAATTTTACAAGTTCCAAAATTATGAGTTCGGAGGTTTATGTGTTTGGAAGTTTACGGGTGTAGAAATTATAAAGTTTACGGGTTCGAAATTCCGTGGTTTTTAAAGTTTAGCGGTTCGAAAGTTTATGAAATTTGTGGGTTCGGAAGGTTTTTAGTTTAAAAGTTTATGGCTTCATGTTTATTATATTTAAATTATTTATGAATACTCTTGAGAAGTCATTTTCCTTTAATTTGCGTACCAAACACCGAAAAAAGAATAAGATTAGTACTTGTTTTCCAAGAAAATATTTTCCACGAAAAACATTTTCCGTTATACCAAACACACTCATAGCTACTCTAAAAAGTACTAGCCGCCAAATATATATTTTCTTTGTACTGAGATATAAGAGAATTTATACATAATCAGTTATTTCTTGTGTATTTGACTGGCAAATATATTTTTTTTGGACGACCGATCAAATGTATAACTTGCCTAAGATATTTTGACAATGATTAGAATGTGAGAAAAAACTGCAATGATTAACCTTTACATTCTTTATAATTCACGTAACTTTTATATTTTTAGGTCTTACAAAAAGTTTAATAACAAATTATCACAAAATTTATTTAGAATGTCTAAATTAGACCAACAATTTAAAACAAATACAAATAGAAACAAATACAAACTCAAGGATTACGTAAGTACTATTTAGAAAAGTACCTAGGACCACTCACCACTCAATTTCTTCTTTTTTTTCTTAATTAGTGTGAGATCGGATCTAACTGTTCTATTTTTTTAATTGAAATTTGAGTATATTCAACGTTTAGCAAATTTTAAATATAATAAGTTTTACTCAATATGCAATCTTTTGATAGATCATGCAGATGGGGTTTGTCAACTTTATATTTTATTCTCTATCTAACACAGTAGTCAATTGATTGAAGAGAAATACCATTAACTGCAGTGTTAGATAATGGTTTGTGTTCCTCGGAACTTTGGCTAGAGAGAAACATCACAACAAAAAATTTCGAGAATTCTTCAAAGCTTTTTAAATTTTTTAGAATCGTTACTAATGGGAAACTTGCAAATTTTGATGTAAACATAAATTGCTTCTGAAATCAAATACATCCCTTGGCTTCTTGCCCATACATAAAAAGAAAATAATAAATGTCAACAAATGTAAAATATAAAGATTGAAACATATATGAAAATGGAAGAAAAGCAATTTTTAACCTTACGACTTTCTATGTAGGAGGCTACGAAGAAAATATAAAAGTGCGGAAAAACTACCTATATGTTATAAATAGAATTGTATTTATGGTGAATGTCTATATTTAGAGAGATTCTAGGGTTCATCGCTTGGTGGCTAAGTCAGCCTCTCCCTATAAATAGAGGGTTCTATTCCATTGTAATTCATCCCAAAAATCAATAAGAATTCTCTCTCCCTACTTTTCTCTGCAATATTCTTCTTCTTATTTTATTGTTTCATAACACGTTATCAGCACAAGACTATAACTAATTGAGTAGAAGTTTTGGGGTTGATCATAATGATTGTCAATTGTTCCATAAACTTCCTTCATGATTAAATTTTAGATTTAAGGTAAGTATTTTACTTTATTTTTCTCTTTTAAATTCTTGAAATTCTATAATTTGATTTTATATACAAGCAAAGAAAACAAAGTTTGATTATAACTCTAATGGAGTTTGTAAGAAATTATAACCACCCGAAGTGGTAAAATTTCTATGTCTTGTCATAATCAAATTCATGTATGATTGTGGGCAAAGAAGTGAAAACTCGTCCCATTGAATTTGCTTCATTCTCATTCCCTTAAGAGAATGTGGTAGCAATATGTAATAAGTCTGAAAGAAGACAAAATTCTTACCGTGAAGGTATCAATGGATGTGGACGTGGCAATAGACGAAATTATAATCGTCATCATTGTGATAATGAGAATAATAAGAATTCTCAAAATAATCCTTAAGCACATATAGATGATTATGGTCTATTCATGATGTGAATGTGACAACATCTGATCTAGGAATACATATTCATTATTGAAAGAATGTGAACGTGCTGGTGGTAGTGAATATACCACACTCACATCTAGAAGGAGGTTTGAGATGAAATAAAAAATAATATCATTATAATGGCATGAATGGTCATTGATCACGTACCTATTGCACGCTAAGATATTTTGGTAAGGTGATTATTAAAGAATAACATTAATGCAAGAAACATATCTTGCATATAATTTGACCATAACCATAATGGTATAACTTTCTCTTTAAAAGAGATATTCACCATATAGATGTTGATGAATATATGGTAGTACAAAATTAATTGAGAGCTCTAGAAGAGCCAATTATACTATTTTGGAGAAAATTGATTATCAATAAGACGTTGTGTTGTAGTAAGTCTCAAAGAAACTTATTGAGTTTCTAAAGTATTCGCGAAAGCGGTTGGTCATACTGAGACTATAAATAAAGGAAAGATTTAATATCTTCTATTACTACAACTTGTAGCAGGGCAATATGTATGTGAAAAGCTACTTGCTTTATTCTCCAGTTTGTACTGCACAAACAAAAGAATGCCACAATAAAGTAGAAGTTTGTTGATATAAAAACCCATATCATAATAAACTTGGAGTTTATTGATAATTGCATACGCCATGGTGTAAATCTGAAGTTTATCAATATTGATAATTTATTCAGCTGGCATTGTTGGTTTAGCCATATCAATTTAAGTATGATGTGCAAAAAATAAAAGATAATTCATATGGGTAAATATTAAAGAACTAGAAAGTTCTTTAAGAAAATTCTCTTATGTTGTTTGTTCTCATTAATTAATATACCAACTAAAATTGGGATTGAATCCCATGAATGCTGGAAATATCAAAGGTAAAAATGGGCTCATTCACCTGCCATGTATACCACATAAGATGCATCTACGAGATTGTTACATGTGCAATTATTATTAGCATGCAACATGGTGTTTTGCGAGGTAACTTGCTCAATAATTTAATTTCGAGCATAATTTCCAGATTTTCTATTCAAGAAGTTCATCTTGATAAGTTGGTTTACATCACAGTTGGTTTAGCAAAATGATTTATTGAGTGTCTCCACTTAATAGCTAAACTATTGCTTATGAGAACAAAGTTTTGTTTATCAGTTTGATATACGTTATATACGAAAGTATATTACATTTTCCCCTCACAACTGGTTCAGGGTCAGGAACCAAATAATTTCATCTTATTATTATTGATGTGCGATGCATATTTTGATTAACACCATAATGCACAAATATGGGTTCCCAAAGTTGAGGAAGCAAGTTAGTTTTTCTAACATGAGGGGGAGAGATGATAAACATTTGAGAATTTACGTGGAATGAATTATTAATTCTCTATAAGCATGATAATGTGATAGCGAGGATTTTCAAGGTTCAACATATTCATTGAAGTTAATATGGATGATTCATCAAATCTCTGGTGACGTCAACGTTCAGAAGCTAGTGCACCATTATGATGCGAAGGCTCAAGGATGTGAATTGATGCTCTCATCAGGGGGAGTTAATACGCGTTGCACTCTTTTTCCCTTACAAGGTTTTGTCCCACTGGGTTTTCCTTGCAAGGTTTTTAACGAGGCAACCAAAGCGTATTTTTAGATATGTGTACTCTTTTTCCTTCTCTAGAATTTTTTTCCCACTGGGTTTTATTTTAGTTAAGGTTTTAACGAGGCACATTATCTGTTGAATAGACATTCAAGGGGGAGTGTTATAAATAGAATTGTATTTATGGTGAATGTCTATATTTTCAAACTCATTAAGTAGTATTAGTTACCAGAGATGATTAAATCTTATGCCTATTATTTTACGTTTGATTCTAAGAAATATTAGAAATACAAATAGCACCAAAAATTAATTAAAATAGCATAAACGAAATTACGATTCAAAATTGAAGATTTTGATGTATATATCAATATTAGATTACACTTTAAATGCCAAAAGATTGGAAAATATTAATTTTACTTCAATTTTTGTTGTCTTAACAGAATGTTGTTAGATAGTTAAAGTAACTAAACTATTTGGAATTTATACGGTGATACTTGAAATTAAATGGTTACAAGTGTTTTTGTAATTACATGGAGAACCCATAACTAGGTTTTGCTGACCACTCTGGCTCTGCAGTACTTTGCTCTTTGTTGGTTTGCCTCGGATAGATGCAAACGTAATTAGTGATTCCAACCTAAACTGTTCCAATTGGTATTGTCACAATACCTTTATTTATAATAATATTACTTTTATATCTCACTTTGGTATTTGCAAAGAACAATAACAAAGAATTTGAAAATTACTAAACCATACTCATTTAGAAAATCATCTTAGGCAATTTCTAAAACATTTGAAATTAGCTACGTGATTGGGCCCGGGCACAGCTCGGGCTAATCCAACTAGTAATATGAGACATTGGTGTATACTCTTTTTGAGCACGTGCAAGTAAATTGATTCAAAATCAAAGGCAGAATTAGCCTGTTAGTAGCGAATTTAGCCGAACCCTATTATTTTTGCTTAAATATAATAGTTGTATTAAAAAATTTGTTAAATATATATAAATATTTGATAATAGGTGAATTTAACTATAATTAGGCCCTAAAAGAACCACCTTCTTGTATAGTTTTGATGATAAAAGTGATACCAAAATGCTCTGATTAGTGCTTTTCATGCTTTGCAGGTGATATATGACAAGAGAAGGCTATGGAGTACTTTTGGGATCAAATATGGAGAAAAAGAGGCCAATCGTAAAATTTTGCCAAATGAACCAAGCGAAGCAGCTCAAGCCAAGCCTGAAGAAGGACTGCCGCGGTTCCACCGCGACCGCGGCAGAACCGCGGTAGAAGATGGTCGCGGATAAGTTGAGATTCAGAGAAGGTGTGTGGCCGCGATTTGACCGCGATCGCGGCAGAGGCGGAAGAGTTCAGGGACTTAAGTGCAAAACACGGGATTTTTAGCCCAAAACCCTATTTTAAATACTAGACTTCGCCCGAAGGAGGCAAGAATTGTATTGGAGAATATTTTAGCAAGGAAAACAATTGTGAGAGATCACCCAAAACATCTTTCTTCTTTTCTTTGATTTTCTTGCAAGTTTTATGATAAATATTGTTTTAGTTGGTTTACCCATAGTTATGAGTAGCTAAATCCTTTGTCTAAGGTTTTGATGGAACCTACTGGGGGATGAACTTCTAGTTTATGTGAATACAAATTGCTAGTTCCAATCTCTAATTGTTCAACTATGTGTTTGTTGTAGTTAATTGACAGGATCCTCAATTAGCTGTGCCTATTTAGTGTGCATAACTCAGAAGAGAGTGCATATTTAGGTAATTGTTGAACAACACCACTCCCAAAGTATATGAGGGATCGGTAACCGAGGGTTTAAAGGCGGGATTAGGGATAACGAAGCCTTGGGTGTAATCTAAAGTGAATTGTGTTAAATAAAGCAAGCTATTGTATCTCGGGAGAGTGCAGCTAGTAAATTACTGTGATTACTCGGGAGAGATTTACGGTAAGAAGAGCGTTCATGATTGATAGAGATGTGTTGGTAAATTTGTATGAAGCATAAACAGAAGGAATTCCATCAATAGGGGAAATCATTACCTTAGCACTTTCTCATTATTGTTTACAGCTTAGCATCTTTAATTTGTAGCTATTAGTTACTGTTAATCTTAGTTATTAAAAACACCATCAACTGTGATTCTCAACGTTTGGGAAATTGATTCTAAAGAGTTTAGTAGGTCTAAAGATAGTGATTGATAGGTTAATTCTCTGTGGATTCGACTCTGGGCACAATACTCAGGTTATATTTGCAACGTCCGCATTGTCCTTTTTATAAGGCATAGTTGGGCGTGATCAAACAACCTCCAAAATCAAGAGTGATTCAAAGAAAAGGAACTGGGGAAAGAAGAGAGGGGCACCTCAAGTTCAGCCTGCTAAAAGAGCAAAGACTGAAAAGGCAAGAACAGACGTCCCAAACGTGTGAAAGTTGCTAAAGTGAAATGCTATAATTGTGACAAGAAGGGTCACTATGCTAGAGATTGCTCTGAGCCTCCTAGAAAGGTATTTCACAATGCTCGAATTAGTGAACTTTGTGTTTCTAGTTCTATTTTTCTAACTGAATCTAATCCTTTGTGGATTGTAGACTCAGGAGCAACGGACCACATAGTCTGGGAACGCAGTGCCTTTGTTGAATTTCGGCGAGTTCCACGTAGAGCAAAGTGGATATATGTAGGCAACAACAATAAAGTTGTTGTTGAAGGGATCGGTACATGCAAGTTAGTCTTGCGTGGTGGTAATAAATACTACACGATATTCTCTTTGCACCAACAATTTGTCGGAATGTTATTTCAGTTTCATTTCTGCCAAGTTGACTTTTGGTTCAACTTTATTTGGTTTTGGTCATGTGACCGGAGGTTTAATTATTATTGATTTGGATTATGATTCATTTAATAATAATGCTAGTTTTTCTATGTTTGTTTCTTCACATAAATATGATAGTGATGTAAACATTTGTCATGCTAGACTTGGTCATATTGGCCAACAAAGAATGCAAAGGTTAGCAAAACAAGGTTTGCTTTCCAGCACTGAACATGTGCAATTGTCCACTTGTGAAAATTGTCTAGCTGGAAAATCTGCAAGAAAACCTTTTGGTCAGGCAAGTAGAGTCGAATATCCTTTGTAATTAGTCCATTCGGACATCTGTGGGCCTATGAATGTTAGGGCTAGGCATGGAGCAAGTTATTTCATCACATTTATTGATGACTTTACCCTTTTCAGTTATGTCTATTTGATTCCCCACAAATCAGAAGCAATAAGTTTCTTCAAAAGTTATATGAGCTTAGTGGAAAATCAATTAGACAACAAGATAAAAGCTCTTCGAACTGATCGTGGTTGTGAACACTTATCAACTCAGTTTAATAATTTATGTGATGAAAAGGGAATAGTTCATCAGTTGACTATCCCAAATACTTCACAACAAAATGGTGCTGCAGAGAGAAGAAACAGAATGCTCCGAGAAATGGTGTCAATGATGGCACAAGCTAAGCTCCCAATTAGTTACTGGGGTGATGCATTGCTTACTGCCACCTTTCTACTTAACCGAGTGCCTACAAAATTAGTTACTGCCACTCCATATGAGTTATGGACCGGAAGACAACCCGACCTAAGTGTATTAAGACCTTGGGGTTGTGCTGCCTATACACATGATTCCTCTCACAAATATGGCAAATTGGGCCCGAGGGGAAAGAAAAGTATCTTTATAAGATACTCTGAAACCTCAAAGGGTTATGTGTTTATAGGTCAGCAAGACAGTGGGAGTGTAACTGAGTTTGAATCACGGGATGTCACATTCTTAGAGGATGAGTTCCCTAAGAAGGGAGAGGTAGGTCAAGACCTAACCTTATTTGAGATAATGGATCAAGAAGTACAAGGATCACTTAATTCGAGTGGGAGAATTTTAGCAGATGATGAATTAGTTTCTCATCAAAGACCTCCTTCATCATCAGATGCGAATGAGAGTAATCCTTTTACTTTTAGTGGAAGTGACCAAATGGATCTTGTTCCAAGTGGGAGAGAGATGGTCACAAATCTTGTTCCAAGTGGGAGAGAGATGGTCACAAATCTTGTTCCAAGTGGGAGCAGGATGAATGATCTTGATTCGAGTGGGAGCAACATTGATCCAAATGGGAACAATGATGAATCACAAGTAAGAATTGGTTCTCGTAAAAAGGTTCCCCGCCGACGATTTGATGTTGAAGGCGGAGAACTATTTATGATGCTCCTACAAGAAGAAAATGAGCCTAAAAATGTAAAAGAGGCTCTCTCATGCCCTTCTAAGGATAAATGGACAAAAGCAATGGAAGATGAATTAGAGTCTATGAGAGTCAACAAAGTTTGGGAACTAGTTGACCTCCCTGAAGGACGCAAAGCAATTGGGAGCAAATGGATTCTCAAAATTAAGCTCAAGGCTGATGGCACAGTTGAGAGATATAAGACTCGACTGGTGGCGAAAGGGTAAACACAGCAAAAAGGAATAGACTACGAAGAGACTTTCTCGCCTGTTGTACGATTTACCTCGGCTCGCCTGGTTCTAGCTATTGTCGCAAGCCTGGATCTTGAATTACATCAGATGGATGTAAAGACTGTCTTTCTCAATGGAGAACTAGAGGAAGAAATCTATATGGAACAACCTGAGTGTTTCATTGAAAAGGGCCACGAACAAAAGGTTTGTAGACTTTTGAAGTCTATTTATGGCCTCAAACAATCTTCAAGGTAGTAGTATATACTCTTTCAAAATGTTCTTTTATCCAATGGTTTTACCATGATGGATAAAGACCATTGCGTTTATACAAAGAGATCAAGAAACAAGCTTATGATTTTAACATTGTGTATAGATGACATACTTATAGCTGGAAATGATAAGGAGTTTATAACCGAGATAAAGTCATGGTTATCATCCCAATTTGAGATGAAAGATATGGGTGAAGCTGCATATATTCTCGGAGTTAATATTTCAAGAGATCGTCCAAAGAACCTATTGTATCTCTCACAAGAGAATTACATTAGAAAAGTTCTTGAACGATTTAATATGCAAAATAGTAGCCCAGTTGAAACTCCTATTAGTAAAGGCCATACCTTGGGAAGTCAGATGTGTCCTAAGACTCCTAAAGAGACAGAAAGAATGAGCCGAGTTCCTTATAGGAGCGCAGTCAGAAGTCTAATGTATGCTATGGTGTGCACTAGACCTGATATCTGTCAAGCAGTTGGCTTGGCAAGTATATATCAAACTGACCCAGGTTTAGCACATTGGCAAGCAGTAAAGAGGATCATGAGATATCTGAAGGGAATTGCTGACTATGCCTTTTGTTATCAAGGCGGCAAAGATTTGCGATTAGTTGGATACAGTGATGCTAACCATGGAGGAGATCTAGACGAGAGGAAGTCTACCTCAGGATATGTTTTCTTACTCAGTGATGGGGCCATATCATGGAGTAGTAAGAAACAATCATGTGTATCACTATCAACGATGGAAGCCAAATATGTGGCTCTCGCATCAGCAACACAAGAAGCTGTTTGGTTGAAAAAGTTCTTGGAGCACTTGTTGGATATTGCTGAAAATACTGAACAAGTATTAGTCTACTGTGACAGTGAGGCTGCAATATCCTCCACCAATGACCCAAAGTTTCATTGTAAAACCAAACATATAGATATCGAGTATAACTATGCGAGATACATGGTTGGACGCAAGGTAGTGAATGTTAAGTATGTGTCTACAAAATATATGTTAGCAGATCCATTGACCAAGCCTTTGTCTAGAGATGCATTTGTGAGACACACTAGGTCTCAAGGCTTGCGTAGACTCCGAGATACTTTATTTTGTTATTTATTTCCCCGTGTTCTCAAACTGATGTTCTTTGATTATCAATAAAGTTGATTTATATATATACATATTTTTATTGTTGAATGTTATGTACATTCTTTGTTCATTTTTTATAAGTATGTCGAGTAGACATGAGGTTGGCCTTCTCACACAGGAAACCGCCTCCTTATCTTAGTGATGTGAGGAGATGAGACATGATTTTAAGCAAAATTATCATACGGGTAATTTGAGAGATATTCGCTTAAAATCAGAATGTCGCTTAAACAATGACATAAGGTAATTAGCGTGAAAAACGTTCACCTAGTCTACTTTGTGAGCCAGATGCGAGTTAAAAATGATATTATAGATCAAAGAACTCAAATTTAAATACTTATGGTGTCGAAATATCATCTGTACAACATTCATTATGATATAAAGACATACGCTCCTTGGGAAAAGAGAGAAAATGCTATAACACATGTTTCATACCATGTGTGCTAATGTCGACCAATTGGGTTAACATAAGCCCATTCTCAGCTTATTGTTGTGTGAGACCCAGAGCTTTTACGATAGCTCAAGATTTTGTACCCTTAGAACTCCGATCATATACTTGAGACTTAGTGTGATGTTAGCTATCTTAGTGTATTTCCAAAAGACCATGTACACAGATTCGGTCTAGCGGAGCATATCTAGAAAAGCAGTCATACTAATGTTAAGAGAATCGTGAGAAGAGGAAGATCATTGATGAAATATCATTTATTTGTATTCACCGGTGCACCAATTATAACTTATGAGTTATGATTATGAATACAAGAAATAATGATATATGAGATTTTGAGACTATATAATGTGATTTATATGATCTAGGGTACTGCATACTTTATGATCTACTTGCAGGTTTGCGCTCGACGAGAGGCTATATACTCCTAACAGATGTATAGCACTTAGCTCTCACAGTATGCTGGTCGCACGGTCTACTTCCCTGTATGAATGATTGTGGAGTTGAGTTGAGAATATGTTTCTCAGGCTAGAAGAGCATTCCCATTATGTGTGAGTGGGAGATGTAGGAAATATTGGGTCCACCCATAAAGGGTGCTCTAATGCCCATAAGGTTATTAGTTAACCCTAATATTCCCTATATAAGTACACTTAGTGTGTATACTAAAAGTAGACTCTAAGCATTATTTTTCCACGCTCTTTCTCTCTCTCAATCCAAATAAGGGTTTAGACTGTGGAATTGAGGGTTGCTCCAACACACCGTGACAATCACCGCCGACCAGTAATTACAACCGCGGTTCAATCCGTTTTCGGTTCTGCTTCACGAAAAATAAGTATGTTCTCGTTTTACGATTTACGGGCTATATAATGCATTTAGATTAACGTGATCCTACAGAGCACAATTAGCACTTCCTTAATAAACATCCTATCTCGTGGAAATCATTTCATATTTACATAGTACAAAATTTTTGCCATATTTTATATTCATCATTTGCCGCTGATGCTTCTTATATTATTTTTGTTTATTTATGAAACATTTACCTTGGCTATCTGGGACTGACTATTCTTAGTTATTGTTTGAGGTGTTTGTTAGCATGATTGGTAAATACTCAAATCGTAAGGTAAAAAATCGTCTGTTTATATTCGATTTAATTAAATTAACCACATAAGACAAACTAAGGTCTAGAGGCATATTTTAATAAAGAAAAAATAAAAAAAGCGAAGTCATTATCGTAACATTTACAATCGTTAGGTTTGCCGTCACCGTCCATTCTTCTTCTGGCGTTGTGAATGAAGATGTACCTTAAGCTTTTCGCTAGAAAAATTCTTCGATGTAGGGCGTGTTTGGTACGAAGTAAAATGTTTTTCATGAAAAATATTTTTCTACAAAATGTGTTCATGGAAAATGCGTGATTTTATCACTTATTTTCCCTTGTTTGGTTGAGTGAAAACCTTTTTTCAGAAAATATTTTCTAGTATTTGGTTAGAGAGTATAAAATATTTTTTAAAAAAATTAATTTTTATGCTACTCTCCTCACCCACCCACCTCCCTCCCTCCTTCCCTCAAGTCCCTATGTCTTATGTGTCTCTTACCC